>NC_141820.1:2167487-2197487 GCF_982586985.1 Callionymus lyra | reverse complement strand
CTGGACAATACTACACATATATACTTGTTACTACATTATCACAACACCAGAGTCAAGTACTGGACAATACTAAACATATATACTTGGTACTACACTATCACAACACCAGAGCCAAGTACTGGACAATACTACACATATATACTTGTTACTACACTATCACAACACCAGAGTCAAGTACTGGACAATACTACACATATATATACTTGTTACTACACTCTCACAACACCAGAGTCAAGTACTGGACAATACTAAACATATATACTTGGTACTACACTATCACAACACCAGAGTCAAGTACTGGACAATACTACACATATATACTTGTTACTACACTATCACAACACCAGAGTCAAGTACTGGACAATACTACACATATATACTTGGTACTACACTATCACAACACCAGAGTCAAGTACTGGACAATACTACACATATATACTTGTTACTACACTATCACAACACCAGAGTCAAGTACTGGACAATACTACACTTATATACTTGTTACTACACTATCACAACACCAGAGTCAAGTACTGGACAATACTAAACATATATACTTGGTACTACACTATCACAACACCAGAGTCAAGTACTGGACAATACTACACATATATACTTGTTACTACACTATCACAACACCAGAGTCAAGTACTGGACAATACTACACATATATACTTGTTTCTACACTATCACAACACCAGAGTCAAGTACTGGACAATACTACACTTATATACTTGTTACTACACTATCACAACACCAGAGTCAAGTACTGGACAACACTACACTTATATACTTGTTACTACACTATCACAACACCAGAGTCAAGTACTGGACAATACTACACTTATATACTTGTTACTACACTATCACAACACCAGAGTCAAGTACTGACAATACTACACTTATATACTTGTTACTACACTATCACAACACCAGAGTCAAGTACTGACAATACTACACATATATACTTGTTACTACACTATCACAACACCAGAGTCAAGTACTGGACAATACTACACTTATATACTTGTTACTACACTATCACAACACCAGAGTCAAGTACTGACAATACTACACATATATACTTGTTACTACACTATCACAACACCAGAGTCAAGTACTGGACAATACTACACTTATATACTTGTTACTACACTATCACAACACCAGAGTCAAGTACTGGACAATACTACACTTATATACTTGTTACTACACTATCACAACACCAGAGTCAAGTACTGACAATACTACACTTATATACTTGTTACTACACTATCACAACACCAGAGTCAAGTACTGACAATACTACACATATATACTTGTTACTACACTATCACAACACCAGAGTCAAGTACTGGACAATACTACACTTATATACTTGTTACTACACTATCACAACACCAGAGTCAAGTACTGGACAATACTACACATATATACTTGTTACTACACTATCACAACACCAGAGTCAAGTACTGGACAATACTACACTTATATACTTGTTACTACACTATCACAACACCAGAGTCAAGTACTGGACAATACTACACTTATATACTTGTTACTACACTATCACAACACCAGAGTCAAGTACTGACAATACTACACTTATATACTTGTTACTACACTATCACAACACCAGAGTCAAGTACTGACAATACTACACTTATATACTTGTGTCTCATGCTCTGACTCTGGTTCTGCAGTGATGTGGTCGAAGGCTTCAACGTTCGTCAGATCGGGATCAGGATCTTTGAGGACTTTGCTTCTGCGTGGCCTTGGATTCTTCTGTGAGTAGATGAAGTTCCTCTTGAAGTCGTGGTTGGATGTAAACCCTTCACTCGTCCACTCAGCGGCCTGTGCTTGTCTATGGTGGTCAGTCTTCTGTTCCTGCTGCTGCTGAGGTTCACGGCTCCTGTCATGGTGTGGGTCCTGATCCTGGGCGTCCTCGGCGCTGGTGCCTACGGTAAAAACCTGACGACGACTCGATCAGAAGTGTTAACTACACACACACACACACACATGCATACCAACACATACCTACACAAGTAAACAACCACACATACTTGCACACACACATACATGCGCACATGTATACAGGTACAAACACACACTTTCATGCAATTACTTTACATACACACTCATACATCAGACACACACATGCACACGTACATAAATACACACATAAACACACACACACACTAAGGGTGCCTATGGTAAAGCAACACAATCAAAAGAGTAACCTACACTAAATAGCCACACACACAAATACTTGGACATACACAAATAGACACGTACATACACACACACACACAAGTATTGAGATACACACATACTTGCATGCAAATACTGTACATGCAAACTCATACATCAGACACACATGCACACGTACATAAACACACACACACACACACACACACACACACACACACACATACACATACTCACACACACACTAAGGTTGCGGTACAAATCCGACACCTACACATATACAGTTGTATAAACATACACTGTATAAAAGACACATTATTTTCACTGTCAAAATAAAAGTTTCCTGTTTTAGGTCAATTAGGATCAAAATTATTTATATAAAAGCCAGAATAATGATGAAGATAATTTTTTATTAGTTTCTTAAAAGTCATAAGTTTAGATTCATTATTATTCAGTAGAACTGCCTCTAAACTGTATATATTTGGGTCAAAGGTTTTGTAAATCCTTCCCTGAGCTTCTAAAAGTAGATGTTCCTCTAGAACTGAGTCTGTAGGTCGTTTCAACACATTTTAACACATTTTCACTTAGTTTCTCCTCCACTGATGTTTCTTGAAGGAGTCAGTAGATCATCAAACACTGATGTTTCTTGAAGGAGTCAGTAGATCATCAAACACTGATGTTTCTTGAAGGAGTCAGTAGATCATCAAACACAGATGTTTCTTGAAGGAGTCAGTAGATCATCAAACACACATGTTTCTTGAAGGAGTCAGTAGATCATCAAACACAGATGTTTCTTGAAGGAGTCAGTAGATCATCAAACACAGATGTTTCTTGAAGGAGTCAGTAGATCATCAAACACAGATGTTTCTTGAAGGAGTCAGTAGATCATCAAACACAGATGTTTCTTGAAGGAGTCAGTAGATCATCAAACACAGATGTTTCTTGAAGGAGTCAGTAGATCATCAAACACACATGTTTCTTGAAGGAGTCAGTAGATCATCAAACACAGATGTTTCTTGAAGGAGTCAGTAGATCATCAAACACAGATGTTTCTTGAAGGAGTCAGTAGATCATCAAACACAGATGTTTCTTGAAGGAGTCAGTAGATCATCAAACACAGATGTTTCTTGAAGGAGTCAGTAGATCATCAAACACACATGTTTCTTGAAGGAGTCAGTAGATCATCAAACACACATGTTTCTTAAAGGAGTCAGTAGATCATCAAACACAGATGTTTCTTGAAGGAGTCAGTAGATCATCAAACACAGATGTTTCTTGAAGGAGTCAGTAGATCATCAAACACAGATGTTTCTTGAAGGAGTCAGTAGATCATCAAACACAGATGTTTCTTGAAGGAGTCAGTAGATCATCAAACACAGATGTTTCTTGAAGGAGTCAGTAGATCATCAAACACACATGTTTCTTGAAGGAGTCAGTAGATCATCAAACACAGATGTTTCTTGAAGGAGTCAGTAGATCATCAAACACACATGTTTCTTGAAGGAGTCAGTAGATCATCAAACACAGATGTTTCTTGAAGGAGTCAGTAGATCATCAAACACAGATGTTTCTTGAAGGAGTCAGTAGATCATCAAACACAGATGTTTCTTGAAGGAGTCAGTAGATCATCAAACACAGATGTTTCTTGAAGGAGTCAGTAGATCATCAAACACAGATGTTTCTTGAAGGAGTCAGTAGATCATCAAACACAGATGTTTCTTGAAGGAGTCAGTAGATCATCAAACACAGATGTTTCTTGAAGGAGTCAGTAGATCATCAAACACAGAGATGTTTCTTGAAGGAGTCAGTAGATCATCAAACACAGATGTTTCTTGAAGGAGTCAGTAGATCATCAAACACACATGTTTCTTGAAGGAGTCAGTAGATCATCAAACACAGATGTTTCTTGAAGGAGTCAGTAGATCATCAAACACAGATGTTTCTTGAAGGAGTCAGTAGATCATCAAACACACATGTTTCTTGAAGGAGTCAGTAGATCATCAAACACACATGTTTCTTGAAGGAGTCAGTAGATCATCAAACACAGATGTTTCTTGAAGGAGTCAGTAGATCATCAAACACAGAGATGTTTCTTGAAGGAGTCAGTAGATCATCAAACACAGATGTTTCTTAAAGGAGTCAGTAGATCATCAACACACACACTCATACATACACACACACACACACTCATACATACACACACACACACTCATACATACAAACACACACACACACTCATACATACACACACTCATACATACACACACACACACACACTCATACATACACACACACACTCATACATACACACACACTCATACATACACACACACACACTCATACATACACACACACACACTCATACATACACACACACACTCATACATACACACACACACACTCATACATACACACACACACTCATACATACACACACACACACACAGACATACACACACACACACTCATACATACAAACACACACGCACACTCATACATACACACACACACACTCATACATACACACACACACACACTCATACATACACACACACACACTCATACATACACACACACACACACTCATACATACACACACACACACACA
Source organism: Callionymus lyra (assembly GCF_982586985.1). Taxonomy (NCBI): domain Eukaryota; kingdom Metazoa; phylum Chordata; class Actinopteri; order Syngnathiformes; family Callionymidae; genus Callionymus; species Callionymus lyra. Next base: position 2,192,671 of record NC_141820.1, on the reverse strand, counting down.
CTCATACATACATACACACACACACACACTCATACATACACACACACACACACACTCATACATACACACACACACACAGACATACACACACACACACACACTCATACATACACACACACACACTCATACATACACACACACACACACTCATACATACAAACACACACACATACTGACGTTGTTAACAGCAAATACCTGACAAGGACGTGAGCAGGAGTATCTTCTTCAAACTCATGGTAGTGTTTTGTGTGTTGTGTTGTGTTGTGATGTGATGTGATGTGATGTGTGTTGTGTTGTGTTGTGTTGTGTTGTGATGTGTGATGTGTGTTGTGTTGTGATGTGTGGTGTGTGATGTGTGATGTGTGATGTGTGATGTGTGATGTGTTGTGATGTGTGATGTGTGATGTGTGTTGTGATGTGTGTTGTGTTGTGATGTGTGTTGTGATGTGTGTTGTGTTGTGATGTGTGATGTGTTGTGTTGTGATGTGTGTTGTGTTGTGTTGTGATGTGTGTTGTGATGTGTGATGTGTGTTGTGTGTTGTGTGTTGTGTTGTGATGTGTGATGTGTGATGTGTGATGTGTGATGTGTGATGTGTGATGTGTGTTGTGTTGTGATGTGTGTTGTGTTGTGTTGTGATGTGTGTTGTGTGATGTGTGGTGTGTGATGTGTGTTGTGTGTTGTGTTGTGTTGTGATGTGTGTTGTGTGGTGTGTAATGTGTGATGTGTGTTGTGTGATGTGTGGTGTGTGATGTGTGTTGTGTTGTGATGTGTGTTGTGTTGTGTGGTGTGTAATGTGTGATGTGTGTTGTGTTGTGTTGTGTTGTGATGTGTGTTGTGTGTTGTGATGTGTGTTGTGTGTTGTGTTGTGTTGTGTTGTGATGTGTGTTGTGATGTGTGTTGTGTGGTGTGTAATGTGTGATGTGTGTTGTCTCGGCAGGGATCTGGCACTGTTACTGGGAGTACGACAACTACAAACAACAGTCTGCGTCCATCAGTGACGTGGGCTTCACCACCAACTTCAAAGTCTACCTGCAGGTCCAGGAGACGTGGCTGGCCATCTGTGAGCACAGACCTCTCTGCCTCTGGTGACCTGTCTCCTGAGGTTCCTGCTTCTTCTCCTCCTCAGTGATCATCATATCCATCGTGGAGGCCGTTCTTCTCCTCACGCTGCTCTTCCTGAGGACCAGGATCCTCATCGCCATCGCTCTGATCCAGGAGTCCAGCAGGTCAGTCCTGACGTGTGTGTGTGTGTGTGTGTGTGTGTGTGTGTGTGTGTGTGTGTGTGTGTGTGTGTGTCAGGAGATAATGTTCGTTATATGAACTAAACTTGTTTATTTACTGGACTTTGAGTGACATTTTTCTTCCTGGTTGATGTTCACAGAGCTGTGAGTCACATGATGTCATCACTTCTCTTCCCTCTGGTCACCTTCGTCCTCCTGCTGGTCTGTGTGGCTTATTGGGGAGCGACGGCCTTGTATCCTTCCTCACTTTACTACACAACTACATACACACACAAACACTATCTATATACACACACCATTACTAGTCTCATCGACATGAATGAACTAGTTTCAACCGCATGAATTAACTAGTCCCAACTGCATGCATAAACTAGTCACATCGACATGAATAAACTAGTCTCAACCACACGAATAAACTAGTCTCAACCGCACGAATAAACTAGTCTCAACCGCACGAATAAACTAGTCTCAACCGCACGAATAAACTAGTCTCAACCGCACGAATAAACTAGTCTCAACCGCACGAATAAACTAGTCTCAACCGCACGAATAAACTAGTCTCAACCGCACGAATAAACTAGTCTCAACCGCACGAATAAACTAGTCTCAACCGCACGAATAAACTAGTCTCAACCGCACGAATAAACTAGTCTCAACCGCACGAATAAACTAGTCTCAACCGCATGAATAAACTAGTCTCAACCGCACGAATAAACTAGTATCAACCTCACAAATGCACTAGTCTCAACCGCACGAATGCACTAGTATCAACCGCACGAATAAACTAGTCTCAACCGCACGAATAAACTAGTCTCAACCGCACGAATGCACTAGTCTCAACCGCACGAATGCACTAGTATCAACCGCACGAATAAACTAGTCTCAACCGCACGAATAAACTAGTCTCAACCGCACGAATAAACTAGTCTCAACCGCACGAATAAACTAGTATCAACCTCACAAATGCACTAGTCTCAACCGCACGAATGCACTAGTATCAACCGCACGAATAAACTAGTCTCAACCGCACGAATAAACTAGTCTCAACCGCACGAATAAACTAGTCTCAACCGCACGAATAAACTAGTCTCAACCGCACGAATAAACTAGTCTCAACCGCACGAATAAACTAGTCTCAACCGCACGAATAAACTAGTATCAACCTCACAAATGCACTAGTCCCAACCGCACGAATGCACTAGTATCAACCGCACGAATAAACTAGTCTCAACCGCACGAATGCACTAGTATCAACCGCACGAATAAACTAGTCTCAACCGCACGAATGCACTAGTCTCAACCGCACGAATGCACTAGTATCAACCGCACGAATAAACTAGTCTCAACCGCACGAATGCACTAGTATCAACCGCACGAATAAACTAGTCTCAACCGCACGAATGCACTAGTATCAACCGCACGAATAAACTAGTCTCAACCGCACGAATGCACTAGTCTCAACCGCACGAATGCACTAGTCTCAACCGCACGAATAAACTAGTCTCAACCGCACGAATGCACTAGTCTCAACCGCACGAATGCACTAGTCTCAACCGCACGAATGCACTAGTATCAACCGCACGAATAAACTAGTCTCAACCGCACGAATGCACTAGTCTCAACCGCACGAATAAACTAGTCTCAACCGCACGAATGCACTAGTCTCAACCGCACGAATGCACTAGTCTCAACCGCACGAATGCACTAGTATCAACCGCACGAATAAACTAGTCTCAACCGCACGAATGCACTAGTCTCAACCTCACGAATAAACTAGTCTCAACCGCACGAATAAACTAGTCTCAACCGCACGAATAAACTAGTCTCAACCGCACGAATAAACTAGTCTCAACCGCACGAATAAACTAGTCTCAACCGCACGAATAAACTAGTCCCAACCGCACGAATAAACTAGTCTCAACCGCACGAATAAACTAGTCTCAACCGCACGAATGCACTAGTCTCAACCGCACGAATAAACTAGTCTCAACCGCACGAATAAACTAGTCTCAACCGCACGAATGCACTAGTCTCAACCGCACGAATAAACTAGTCTCAACCGCACGAATAAACTAGTCTCAACCGCACGAATAAACTAGTCTCAACCGCACGAATAAACTAGTCTCAACCGCACGAATAAACTAGTCTCAACCGCACGAATAAACTAGTCTCAACCGCACGAATAAACTAGTCTCAACCGCACGAATAAACTAGTCTCAACCGCACGAATAAACTAGTATCAACCTCACAAATGCACTAGTCTCAACCGCACGAATAAACTAGTCTCAACCGCACGAATAAACTAGTCTCAACCGCACGAATAAACTAGTCTCAACCGCACGAATAAACTAGTCTCAACCGCACGAATAAACTAGTCTCAACCGCACGAATAAACTAGTCTCAACCGCACGAATAAACTAGTCTCAACCGCACGAATAAACTAGTATCAACCTCACAAATGCACTAGTCTCAACCGCACGAATGCACTAGTATCAACCGCACGAATAAACTAGTCTCAACCGCACGAATGCACTAGTCTCAACCGCACGAATGCACTAGTATCAACCGCACGAATAAACTAGTCTCAACCGCACGAATGCACTAGTCTCAACCTCACGAATAAACTAGTCTCAACCGCACGAATAAACTAGTCTCAACCGCACGAATAAACTAGTCTCAACCGCACGAATAAACTAGTCTCAACCGCACGAATAAACTAGTCTCAACCGCACGAATAAACTAGTCCCAACCGCACGAATAAACTAGTCTCAACCGCACGAATAAACTAGTCTCAACCGCACGAATGCACTAGTCTCAACCGCACGAATAAACTAGTCTCAACCGCACGAATAAACTAGTCTCAACCGCACGAATAAACTAGTCTCAACCGCACGAATAAACTAGTCTCAACCGCACGAATAAACTAGTCTCAACCGCACGAATAAACTAGTCTCAACCGCACGAATAAACTAGTCTCAACCGCACGAATAAACTAGTATCAACCTCACAAATGCACTAGTCTCAACCGCACGAATAAACTAGTCTCAACCGCACGAATGCACTAGTCTCAACCGCACGAATGCACTAGTATCAACCGCACGAATAAACTAGTCTCAACCGCACGAATGCACTAGTATCAACCGCACGAATAAACTAGTCTCAACCGCACGAATGCACTAGTATCAACCGCACGAATAAACTAGTCTCAACCTCACGAATAAACTAGTATCAACCTCACGAATAAACTAGTCTCAACCTCACGAATGCACTAGTCTCAACCGCACGAATAAACTAGTCTCAACCGCACGAATGCACTAGTATCAACCTCACGAATAAACTAGTCTCAACCTCACGAATGCACTAGTCTCAACCGCACAAATAAACTAGTCTCAACCTCACGAATGCACTAGTCTCAACCGCACGAATAAACTAGTCTCAACCGCACGAATAAACTAGTCTCAACCGCACGAATAAACTAGTCTCAACCGCACGAATAAACTAGTCTCAACCGCACGAATAAACTAGTATCAACCTCACAAATGCACTAGTCTCAACCGCACGAATGCACTAGTATCAACCGCACGAATAAACTAGTCTCAACCGCACGAATGCACTAGTCTCAACCGCACGAATGCACTAGTATCAACCGCACGAATAAACTAGTCTCAACCGCACGAATGCACTAGTCTCAACCTCACGAATAAACTAGTCTCAACCGCACGAATAAACTAGTCTCAACCGCACGAATAAACTAGTCTCAACCGCACGAATAAACTAGTCTCAACCGCACGAATAAACTAGTCTCAACCGCACGAATAAACTAGTCCCAACCGCACGAATAAACTAGTCTCAACCGCACGAATAAACTAGTCTCAACCGCACGAATGCACTAGTCTCAACCGCACGAATAAACTAGTCTCAACCGCACGAATAAACTAGTCTCAACCGCACGAATAAACTAGTCTCAACCGCACGAATAAACTAGTCTCAACCGCACGAATAAACTAGTCTCAACCGCACGAATAAACTAGTCTCAACCGCACGAATAAACTAGTCTCAACCGCACGAATAAACTAGTATCAACCTCACAAATGCACTAGTCTCAACCGCACGAATAAACTAGTCTCAACCGCACGAATGCACTAGTATCAACCGCACGAATAAACTAGTCTCAACCGCACGAATGCACTAGTATCAACCGTACGAATAAACTAGTCTCAACCGCACGAATGCACTAGTATCAACCGCACGAATAAACTAGTCTCAACCTCACGAATAAACTAGTATCAACCTCACGAATAAACTAGTCTCAACCTCACGAATGCACTAGTCTCAACCGCACGAATAAACTAGTCTCAACCGCACGAATGCACTAGTATCAACCTCACGAATAAACTAGTCTCAACCTCACGAATGCACTAGTCTCAACCGCACAAATAAACTAGTCTCAACCTCACGAATGCACTAGTCTCAACCGCACGAATAAACTAGTCTCAACCGCACGAATGCACTAGTATCAACCGCACGAATAAACTAGTCTCAACCGCACGAATAAACTAGTCTCAACCGCACAAATGCACTAGTCTCAACCGCACGAATGCACTAGTCTCAACCGCACGAATAAACTAGTCTCAACCGCACGAATGCACTAGTATCAACCGCACGAATAAACTAGTCTCAACCGCACGAATAAACTAGTCTCAACCGCACGAATAAACTAGTATCAACCGCACGAATAAACTAGTCTCAACCGCACGAATAAACTAGTCTCAACCGCACGAATAAACTAGTATCAACCGCACGAATAAACTAGTCTCAACCTCACGAATGCAGTAGTCTCAACCGCACGAATAAACTAGTCTCAACCGCACGAATAAACTAGTCTCAACCGCACGAATAAACTAGTATCAACCGCACGAATGCACTAGTCTCAACCGCACGAATAAACTAGTCTCAACCTCACGAATAAACTAGTATCAACCTCACAAATGCACTAGTCTCAACCGCACGAATAAACTAGTCTCAACCGCACGAATGCACTAGTCTCAACCGCACGAATAAACTAGTCTCAACCGCACGAATGCACTAGTATCAACCGCACGAATAAACTAGTCTCAACCGCACGAATAAACTAGTCTCAACCGCACGAATGCACTAGTCTCAACCGCACGAATAAACTAGTCTCAACCGCACGAATGCACTAGTATCAACCGCACGAATAAACTAGTCTCAACCGCACGAATAAACTAGTCTCAACCGCACGAATAAACTAGTATCAACCGCACGAATGCACTAGTCTCAACCGCACGAATAAACTAGTCTCAACCGCACGAATGCACTAGTCTCAACCGCACGAATGCACTAGTCTCAACCGCACGAATGCACTAGTATCAACCGCACGAATAAACTAGTCTCAACCGCACGAATAAACTAGTCTCAACCGCACGAATGCACTAGTCTCAACCGCACGAATAAACTAGTCTCAACCGCACGAATGCACTAGTATCAACCGCACGAATAAACTAGTCTCAACCGCACGAATAAACTAGTCTCAACCGCACGAATAAACTAGTATCAACCGCACGAATAAACTAGTCTCAACCGCACGAATAAACTAGTCTCAACCGCACGAATAAACTAGTATCAACCGCACGAATAAACTAGTCTCAACCTCACGAATGCAGTAGTCTCAACCGCACGAATAAACTAGTCTCAACCGCACGAATAAACTAGTCTCAACCGCACGAATAAACTAGTATCAACCGCACGAATGCACTAGTCTCAACCGCACGAATAAACTAGTCTCAACCTCACGAATGCACTAGTCTCAACCGCACGAATAAACTAGTCTCAACCTCACGAATAAACTAGTATCAACCTCACAAATGCACTAGTATCAACCGCACGAATAAACTAGTCTCAACCGCACGAATGCACTAGTATCAACCGCACGAATAAACTAGTCTCAACCGCACGAATGCACTAGTATCAACCTCACAAATGCACTAGTATCAACCGCACGAATAAACTAGTCTCAACCTCACGAATGCACTAGTCTCAACCGCACGAATAAACTAGTCTCAACCTCACGAATAAACTAGTATCAACCTCACAAATGCACTAGTATCAACCGCACGAATAAACTAGTCTCAACCTCACGAATGCACTAGTCTCAACCGCACGAATAAACTAGTCTCAACCTCACGAATAAACTAGTATCAACCTCACAAATGCACTAGTATCAACCGCACGAATAAACTAGTCTCAACCGCACGAATGCACTAGTATCAACCGCACGAATAAACTAGTCTCAACCTCACGAATAAACTAGTATCAACCTCACAAATGCACTAGTATCAACCGCACGAATAAACTAGTATCAACCTCACAAATGCACTAGTCTCAACCGCACGAATAAACTAGTCTCAACCGCACGAATGCACTAGTATCAACCGCACGAATAAACTAGTCTCAACCGCACGAATGCACTAGTCTCAACCGCACGAATAAACTAGTCTCAACCGCACGAATGCACTAGTATCAACCGCACGAATAAACTAGTCTCAACCGCACGAATAAACTAGTCTCAACCGCACGAATAAACTAGTATCAACCGCACGAATGCACTAGTCTCAACCGCACGAATAAACTAGTCTCAACCGCACGAATAAACTAGTATCAACCTCACAAATGCACTAGTCTCAACCGCACGAATGCACTAGTCTCAACCGCACAAATAAACTAGTCTCAACCGCACGAATGCACTAGTATCAACCGCACGAATAAACTAGTCTCAACCGCACGAATAAACTAGTCTCAACCGCACGAATAAACTAGTCTCAACCGCACGAATGCACTAGTCTCAACCGCACGAATGCACTAGTCTCAACCGCACGAATAAACTAGTCTCAACCGCACGAATGCACTAGTCTCAACCGCACAAATAAACTAGTCTCAACCGCACGAATGCACTAGTATCAACCGCACGAATAAACTAGTCTCAACCGCACGAATAAACTAGTCTCAACCGCACGAATAAACTAGTATCAACCGCACGAATGCACTAGTCTCAACCGCACGAATAAACTAGTCTCAACCGCACGAATAAACTAGTCTCAACCTCACGAATGCACTAGTATCAACCGCACGAATAAACTAGTCTCAACCGCACGAATAAACTAGTCTCAACCGCACGAATGCACTAGTATCAACCGCACGAATAAACTAGTCTCAACCTCACGAATGCACTAGTATCAACCGCACGAATAAACTAGTCTCAACCGCACGAATAAACTAGTCTCAACCGCACGAATGCACTAGTATCAACCGCACGAATAAACTAGTCCCAACCTCATGAATGCACTAGTCTCAACCGCACGAATAAACTAGTCTCAACCGCACGAATAAACTAGTCTCAACCTCACGAATGCACTAGTATCAACCGCACGAATAAACTAGTCTCAACCGCACGAATAAACTAGTCTCAACCGCACGAATGCACTAGTATCAACCGCACGAATAAACTAGTCCCAACCTCATGAATGCACTAGTATCAACCGCACGAATAAACTAGTCCCAACCGCACGAATGCACTAGTATCAACCGCACGAATAAACTAGTCTCAACCGCACGAATGCACTAGTATCAACCGCACGAATAAACTAGTCTCAACCGCACGAATAAACTAGTCTCAACCGCACGAATGCACTAGTATCAACCGCATGAATAAACTAGTCCCAACCTCATGAATGCACTAGTATCAACCGCACGAATAAACTAGTCCCAACCGCACGAATGCACTAGTATCAACCGCACGAATAAACTAGTCTCAACCGCACGAATGCACTAGTATCAACCGCACGAATAAACTAGTCTCAACCGCACGAATAAACTAGTCTCAACCGCACGAATGCACTAGTATCAACCGCACGAATAAACTAGTCTCAACCGCACGAATAAACTAGTATCAACCGCACGAATGCACTAGTCTCAACCGCACGAATAAACTAGTCTCAACCGCACGAATGCACTAGTATCAACCGCACGAATAAACTAGTCCCAACCTCATGAATGCACTAGTCTCAACCTCACGAATAAACTAGTCTCAACCGCACGAATGAACTAGTCCCAACCTCACGAATGCACTAGTCTCAACCTCACGAATAAACTAGTCTCAACCGCACGAATGAACTAGTATCAACCGCACGAATAAACTAGTCTCAACCGCACGAATGCACTAGTCTCAACCTCACGAATAAACTAGTCTCAACCGCACGAATGAACTAGTCCCAACCTCATGAATGCACTAGTCTCAACCTCATGAAGGCACTAGTCTCAACCGCACGAATAAACTAGTCTCAACCGCACGAATGCACTAGTCCCAACCTCATGAATGCACTAGTCTCAACCTCACAAATAAACTAGTCTCAACCTCATGAATGCACTAGTCTCAACCGCACGAATAAACTAGTCTCAACCGCACGAATGAACTAGTCCCAACCTCATGAATGCACTAGTCTCAACCTCATGAATGCACTAGTCTCAACCTCACGAATAAACTAGTCTCAACCTCACGAATGCACTAGTCCCAACCTCATGAATGCACTAGTCTCAACCTCACGAATGAACTAGTCCCAACCTCATGAATGCACTAGTCTCAACCTCACGAATAAACTAGTCTCAACCTCACGAATGCACTAGTCTCAACCTCACGAATGAACTAGTCTCAACCGCACGAATGCACTAGTCTCAACCTCACGAATGCACTAGTCTCAACCGCACGAATGCACTAGTCTCAACCTCACGAATGCACTAGTCTCAACCTCACGAATGCACTAGTCTCAACCTCACGAATGCACTAGTCTCAACCTCACGAATGCACTAGTCTCAACCGCACGAATAAACTAGTCTCAACCGCACGAATGCACTAGTCTCAACCTCACGAATGCACTAGTCTCAACCTCACGAATGCACTAGTCTCAACCTCACGAATGCACTAGTCTCAACCGCACGAATAAACTAGTATCAACCGCACGAATGCACTAGTCTCAACCGCACGAATAAACTAGTCTCAACCGCACGAATAAACTAGTCTCAACCTCACGAATGCACTAGTATCAACCGCACGAATAAACTAGTCTCAACCGCACGAATAAACTAGTCTCAACCGCACGAATGCACTAGTATCAACCGCACGAATAAACTAGTCTCAACCTCACGAATGCACTAGTATCAACCGCACGAATAAACTAGTCTCAACCGCACGAATAAACTAGTCTCAACCGCACGAATGCACTAGTATCAACCGCACGAATAAACTAGTCCCAACCTCATGAATGCACTAGTCTCAACCGCACGAATAAACTAGTCTCAACCGCACGAATAAACTAGTCTCAACCTCACGAATGCACTAGTATCAACCGCACGAATAAACTAGTCTCAACCGCACGAATAAACTAGTCTCAACCGCACGAATAAACTAGTATCAACCGCACGAATGCACTAGTCTCAACCGCACGAATAAACTAGTCTCAACCGCACGAATAAACTAGTCTCAACCTCACGAATGCACTAGTATCAACCGCACGAATAAACTAGTCTCAACCGCACGAATAAACTAGTCTCAACCGCACGAATGCACTAGTATCAACCGCACGAATAAACTAGTCTCAACCTCACGAATGCACTAGTATCAACCGCACGAATAAACTAGTCTCAACCGCACGAATAAACTAGTCTCAACCGCACGAATGCACTAGTATCAACCGCACGAATAAACTAGTCCCAACCTCATGAATGCACTAGTCTCAACCGCACGAATAAACTAGTCTCAACCGCACGAATAAACTAGTCTCAACCTCACGAATGCACTAGTATCAACCGCACGAATAAACTAGTCTCAACCGCACGAATAAACTAGTCTCAACCGCACGAATGCACTAGTATCAACCGCACGAATAAACTAGTCCCAACCTCATGAATGCACTAGTATCAACCGCACGAATAAACTAGTCCCAACCGCACGAATGCACTAGTATCAACCGCACGAATAAACTAGTCTCAACCGCACGAATGCACTAGTATCAACCGCACGAATAAACTAGTCTCAACCGCACGAATAAACTAGTCTCAACCGCACGAATGCACTAGTATCAACCGCATGAATAAACTAGTCCCAACCTCATGAATGCACTAGTATCAACCGCACGAATAAACTAGTCCCAACCGCACGAATGCACTAGTATCAACCGCACGAATAAACTAGTCTCAACCGCACGAATGCACTAGTATCAACCGCACGAATAAACTAGTCTCAACCGCACGAATAAACTAGTCTCAACCGCACGAATGCACTAGTATCAACCGCACGAATAAACTAGTATCAACCGCACGAATGCACTAGTCTCAACCGCACGAATAAACTAGTCTCAACCGCACGAATGCACTAGTATCAACCGCACGAATAAACTAGTCTCAACCGCACGAATAAACTAGTATCAACCGCACGAATGCACTAGTCTCAACCGCACGAATAAACTAGTCTCAACCGCACGAATGCACTAGTATCAACCGCACGAATAAACTAGTCCCAACCTCATGAATGCACTAGTCTCAACCTCACGAATAAACTAGTCTCAACCGCACGAATGAACTAGTCCCAACCTCACGAATGCACTAGTCTCAACCTCACGAATAAACTAGTCTCAACCGCACGAATGAACTAGTATCAACCGCACGAATAAACTAGTCTCAACCGCACGAATGCACTAGTCTCAACCTCACGAATAAACTAGTCTCAACCGCACGAATGAACTAGTCCCAACCTCATGAATGCACTAGTCTCAACCTCATGAAGGCACTAGTCTCAACCGCACGAATAAACTAGTCTCAACCGCACGAATGCACTAGTCCCAACCTCATGAATGCACTAGTCTCAACCTCACAAATAAACTAGTCTCAACCTCATGAATGCACTAGTCTCAACCGCACGAATAAACTAGTCTCAACCGCACGAATGAACTAGTCCCAACCTCATGAATGCACTAGTCTCAACCTCATGAATGCACTAGTCTCAACCTCACGAATAAACTAGTCTCAACCTCACGAATGCACTAGTCCCAACCTCATGAATGCACTAGTCTCAACCTCACGAATGCACTAGTCTCAACCTCACGAATAAACTAGTCTCAACCTCACGAATGAACTAGTCCCAACCTCATGAATGCACTAGTCTCAACCTCACGAATAAACTAGTCTCAACCTCACGAATGCACTAGTCTCAACCTCACGAATGAACTAGTCCCAACCTCACGAATGCACTAGTCTCAACCGCACGAATGCACTAGTCTCAACCTCACGAATGCACTAGTCTCAACCGCACGAATGCACTAGTCTCAACCTCACGAATGCACTAGTCTCAACCGCACGAATGCACTAGTCTCAACCGCACGAATGCACTAGTCTCAACCGCACGAATGCACTAGTCTCAACCGCACGAATGCACTAGTCTCAACCTCACGAATGCACTAGTCTCAACCTCACGAATGCACTAGTCTCAACCGCACGAATGCACTAGTCTCAACCGCACGAATGCACTAGTCTCAACCGCACGAATGCACTAGTCTCAACCTCACGAATGCACTAGTCTCAACCTCACGAATGCACTAGTCTCAACCTCACGAATGCACTAGTCTCAACCTCACGAATGCACTAGTCTCAACCGCACGAATAAACTAGTCTCAACCGCACGAATGCACTAGTCTCAACCTCACGAATGCACTAGTCTCAACCTCACGAATGCACTAGTCTCAACCTCACGAATGCACTAGTCTCAACCGCACGAATAAACTAGTCTCAACCGCACGAATGCACTAGTCTCAACCGCACGAATGCACTAGTCTCAAACGCACGAATGCACTAGTCTCAACCGCACGAATAAACTAGTCTCAACCGCACGAATGCACTAGTCTCAACCGCACGAATAAACTAGTCTCAACCGCACGAATGCACTAGTCTCAACCGCACGAATAAACTAGTCTCAACCGCGCGAATGCACTAGTCTCAACCTCATGAATGCACTAGTCTCAACCGCACGAATAAACTAGTCTCAACCGCACGAATGCACTAGTCTCAACCTCACGAATGCACTAGTCTCAACCTCACGAATGCACTAGTCTCAACCGCACGAATAAACTAGTCTCAACCGCACGAATGCACTAGTCTCAACCTCACGAATGCACTAGTCTCAACCTCACGAATGCACTAGTCTCAACCGCACGAATGCACTAGTCTCAACCTCATGAATGCACTAGTCTCAACCGCACGAATAAACTAGTCTCAACCGCACGAATGCACTAGTCTCAACCTCACGAATGCACTAGTCTCAACCTCACGAATGCACTAGTCTCAACCGCACGAATAAACTAGTCTCAACCGCACGAATAAACTAGTCTCAACCTCACGAATGCACTAGTCTCAACCGCACGAATAAACTAGTCTCAACCGCACGAATAAACTAGTCTCAACCGCACGAATAAACTAGTCTCAACCTCACGAATGCACTAGTCTCAACCGCACGAATAAACTAGTCTCAACCTCACGAATGCACTAGTCTCAACCGCACGAATAAACTAGTCTCAACCGCACGAATAAACTAGTCTCAACCGCACGAATGCACTAGTCTCAACCTCACGAATGCACTAGTCTCAACCGCACGAATAAACTAGTCTCAACCGCACGAATGCACTAGTCTCAACCTCATGAATGCACTAGTCTCAACCGCACGAATAAACTAGTCTCAACCGCACGAATGCACTAGTCTCAACCTCACGAATGCACTAGTCTCAACCTCACGAATGCACTAGTCTCAACCGCACGAATAAACTAGTCTCAACCGCACGAATAAACTAGTCTCAACCGCATGAATAAACTAGTCTCAACCTCATGAATGCACTAGTCTCAACCGCACGAATAAACTAGTCTCAACCGCACGAATGCACTAGTCTCAACCGCACGAATAAACTAGTATCAACCTCACGAATGCACTAGTCTCAACCGCACGAATAAACTAGTCTCAACCGCACGAATGCACTAGTCTCAACCTCACGAATGCACTAGTCTCAACCGCACGAATAAACTAGTCTCAACCGCACGAATGCACTAGTCTCAACCGCACGAATAAACTAGTCTCAACCGCACGAATGCACTAGTCTCAACCTCACGAATGCACTAGTCTCAACCTCACGAATGCACTAGTCTCAACCGCACGAATAAACTAGTCTCAACCGCACGAATGCACTAGTCTCAACCGCACGAATAAACTAGTCTCAACCGCACGAATGCACTAGTCTCAACCTCATGAATGCACTAGTCTCAACCGCACGAATAAACTAGTCTCAACCGCACGAATGCACTAGTCTCAACCTCACGAATGCACTAGTCTCAACCTCACGAATGCACTAGTCTCAACCGCACGAATAAACTAGTCTCAACCGCACGAATAAACTAGTCTCAACCGCATGAATAAACTAGTCTCAACCTCACGAATGCACTAGTCTCAACCGCACGAATAAACTAGTCTCAACCGCACGAATGCACTAGTCTCAACCGCACGAATAAACTAGTATCAACCTCACGAATGCACTAGTCTCAACCGCACGAATAAACTAGTCTCAACCGCACGAATGCACTAGTCTCAACCTCACGAATAAACTAGTCTCAACCGCACGAATGAACTAGTCCCAACCTCATGAATGCACTAGTCTCAACCTCACGAATAAACTAGTCTCAACCGCACGAATGAACTAGTCCCAACCTCATGAATGCACTAGTCTCAACCGCACGAATAAACTAGTATCAACCGCACGAATGCACTAGTCCCAACCTCATGAATGCACTAGTCTCAACCGCACGAATGAACTAGTCCCAACCTCATGAATGCACTAGTCCCAACCTCATGAATGCACTAGTCTCAACCGCACGAATAAACTAGTCCCAACCGCACGAATGAACTAGTCCCAACCTCATGAATGCACTAGTCTCAACCGCACGAATAAACTAGTCTCAACCGCACGAATGCACTAGTCCCAACCTCATGAATGCACTAGTCTCAACCGCACGAATGAACTAGTCTCAACCTCATGAATGCACTAGTCTCAACCGCACGAATGAACTAGTCCCAACCTCATGAATGCACTAGTCCCAACCTCATGAATGCACTAGTCTCAACCGCACGAATAAACTAGTCCCAACCGCACGAATGAACTAGTCCCAACCTCATGAATGCACTAGTCTCAACCGCACGAATAAACTAGTCTCAACCGCACGAATAAACTAGTCTCAACCGCACGAATAAACTAGTCTCAACCGCACGAATAAACTAGTCTCAACCGCACGAATAAACTATACCCAACCGCACGAATGCACTAGTCCCAACCTCATGAATGCACTAGTCTCAACCGCACGAATAAACTAGTCTCAACCGCACGAATAAACTAGTCTCAACCGCACGAATAAACTAGTCTCAACCGCACGAATAAACTATACCCAACCGCACGAATGCACTAGTCCCAACCTCATGAATGCACTAGTCTCAACCGCACGAATAAACTAGTCTCAACCGCACGAATAAACTAAACCCAACCGCACGAATGCACTAGTATCAACCTCACGAATGCACTAGTATCAACCTCACGAATGCACTAGTGAGTATGAATAAACTAGTCTCATCGACATGAATAAACTAGTCTCATCAACATGAACAAACTAGTCCCAACTGCATGAATAAACTAGTCTCATCGACATGAATAAACTAGTCTCATCGACATGAACAAACTAGTCTCATCGACATGAACAAACTAGTCTCATCGACATGAACAAACTAGTCCCAACTGCATGAATAAACTAGTCCCAACTGCATGAATAAACTAGTCTCATCGACATGAACAAACTAGTCCCAACTGCATGAATAAACTAGTCTCATCGACATGAATAAACTAGTCTCATCGACATGAACAAACTAGTCCCAACTGCATGAACAAACTAGTCCCAACTGCATGAATAAACTAGTCCCAACTGCATGAATAAACTAGTCTCATCGACATCAATAAACTAGTCTCATCGACATGAACAAACTAGTCTCATCGACATGAACAAACTAGTCCCAACTGCATGAACAAACTAGTCCCAACTGCATGAATAAACTAGTCCCAACTGCATGAATAAACTAGTCTCATCGACATGAATAAACTAGTCTCATCGACATGAACAAACTAGTCTCATCGACATGAACAAACTAGTCCCAACTGCATGAATAAACTAGTCCCAACTGCATGAATAAACTAGTCTCATCGACATGAACAAACTAGTCCCAACTGCATGAATAAACTAGTCTCATCGACATGAATAAACTAGTCTCATCGACATGAATAAACTAGTCTCATCGACATGAATAAACTAGTCTCATCGACATGAACAAACTAGTCTCATCGACATGAACAAACTAGTCCCAACTGCATGAACAAACTAGTCCCAACTGCATGAATAAACTAGTCCCAACTGCATGAATAAACTAGTCTCATCGACATGAATAAACTAGTCACATTGACATGAATAAACTAGTCTCAACTGTATGAATAAACTAGTTCCAACTGCATGAATAAACTAGTCCCAACTGCATGAATAAACTAGTCTCAACTGCATGAATAAACTAGTCCCAACTGCATGAATAAACTAGTCCCAACTGCATGAATAAACTAGTCTCAACTGCATGAATAAACTAGTCCCAACTGCATGAATAAACTAGTCCAAACTGCATGAATAAACTAGTCTCAACTGCATGAATAAACTTGTCACATCGACATAAACTCGTCTCGACCACACAAACACACTAGTCTTGACCACATGAACAGGTATCTGGCCACTTCTGGAGCTCCGGTCTACAAAGTCGTGGCTCTGAACTCGTCCATGGCTGACTGTAAGAACATCAGTGGAGACGTGGAGTGTGACCCTCAGGTGACCTCTTGTTGTTAATCAACCAATGGAGAAGATAAGAGGAGTAAATGTTCCTCCTCTCTCACAGAACTTCACCGCCTCAGATTACCCACAATGCCCTTCTGTCAGCTGCATCTTCATCAACTACAACGAAGAGGGTCTGTTCCAGAGGAACATCTTCAACCTGCAGATCTACAACGTGGTGGCTTTCCTCTGGTGCGTCAACTTCGTCATCGCTCTGGGTCAGTGCAGTCTGGCCGGAGCCTTCGCCTCCTACTACTGGGCCTTCTCCAAACCTCACGACATTCCCATGTTCCCGCTCAGTGCCTCCTTTATCAGGACGCTCAGGTGAGGTGACCCTTCATATACCTGTTCGTCTACCTGTAGTAGCTGGACGATTCTTCAGAGACGGTCTAGAATGGATAATGAACGGATGGATGGATAATGGATGGATGGATGAGGATGAACAGATGGATGGATGAAGGGATGGATGAAAGATGAACAGATGGATGATAGATGGATGGATGAATGGATAGATGGATAATAGATGGACAGATGGATGATAGATGAACGGATCGATGGATGATGGATGAAGGGATAGATGAACAGATGGATGGATAGATGGATGATAGATGAACGGATGGATGATAGATGAACAGATGGATGGATGAAGGGATAGATGGATGATAGATGAACAGATGGATCATAGATGAACGGATGGATGGATGATGGATGAAGGGATAGATGGATGATAGATGAACAGATGGATGGATGGATGGATGGATAATAGATGGACAGATGGATGATAGATGAACGGATCGATGGATGATGGATGATGGATGAAGGGATAGATGAACAGATGGATGGATGAAGGGATAGATGGATGATAGATGAATGGATGGATGAACAGATGGATGGATGAAGGGATAGATGGATGATAGATGAACAGATGGATCGTAGATGAACGGATGGATGGATGAAGGGATAGATGGATGATGAATGGATGGATGGATGGATGGATGGATGTATGGATGAAGGGATAGATGGATGATGTCTCATGATCCTGCAGGTACCACGTGGGTTCTCTGGCGTTTGGATCGTTGATCTTGACTCTGGTGCAGGTGGTAAGGATCCTGCTGGAGTACATCGACCACAAGACTAAAGGTTCTTCTCAGCTTGTGTCTTCATGTGTCTCACACGGGTCTGACTCTTGTTTCTGGGTCTCAGGTGCTCAGAACCCCGTGGCCCGGTTCATCCTGTGCTGCATGAAGTGCTGCTTCTGGTGTCTGGAGAAGTTCATCAAGTTCCTCAACAGAAACGCCTACATCATGGTGAGAATCATCTCATCCTACCTCTGACGCCACATGAAACGTTGTGTCGTCTCTCCAGATCGCCATCTACGGGAAGAACTTCTGCGTTTCTGCCAGAAACGCTTTCATGCTGCTGATGAGAAACGTCGTCAGGTTCAGTTTTATTCTTTTATAAAAGTCAGACAAGTCAGTGTCTTGGGGAGGGCATCCTTCTATGGGGTGTCTCTGGGAGGGCGTCCTTCTGTGGGTGTCTCTGGGAGGGCGTCCTTCTGTGGGTGTCTCTGGGAGGGCAGCCTTCTGAGGGGTGTCTCTGGTAGGGCGTCCTTCTGTGGGTGTCTCTGGGAGGGCAGCCTTCTGAGGGGTGTCTCTGGGAGGGCGTCCTTCTGTGGGTGTCTCTGGGAGGGCGTTCTTCTGTGGGTGTCTGGGAGGGCGTTTTCTGTGGGGTGTCTGTGGGAGGACGTACTTCTGTGGGGTGTCTCTGGGAGGGCGTCCTTCTGTGGGTGTCTCTGGGAGGGCAGCCTTCTGAGGGGTGTCTCTGGGAGGGCATCCTCCTGTGGGTGTCTCTGGGAGGGCGTCCTTCTGTGGGTGTCTCTGGGAGGGCAGCCTTCTGAGGGGTGTCTATGGGAGGGCGTCCTTCTGTGGGTGTCTCTGGGAGGGCAGCCTTCTGAGGGGTGTCTCTGGGAGGGCATCCTTCTGTGGGTGTCTCTGGGAGGGCGTCCTTCTGTGGGTGTCTCTGGGAGGGCAGCCTTCTGAGGGGTGTCTATGGGAGGGCGTCCTTCTGTGGGTGTCTCTGGGAGGGCAACCTTCTGAGGGGTGTCTCTGGGAGGGCGTTCTTCTGTGGGTGTCTCTGGGAGGGGTGTCTCTGGGAGGGCGTCCTTCTGTGGGTGTCTCTGGGAGGGCGTTCTTCTGTTGGTGTCTCTGGGAGGGCGTTCTTCTGTGGGTGTCTCTGGGAGGGCAGCCTTCTGAGGGGTGTCTCTGGGAGGGCGTCCTTCTGAGGGGTGTCTCTGAGAGGGCAGCCTTCTGAGTGGTGTCTCTGGGAGGGTGTCCTTCTGTGGGTTTCTCTGGGAGGGTGTCCTTCTGTGGGTTTCTCTGGGAGGGTGTCCTTCTGTGGGTTTCTCTGGGAGTACGTCCTTCTGTAGGGTGTCTCTAGGAGGGCGTCCTTCTGTGGGTGTCTCTGGGAGGGCAGCCTTCTGAGGGGTGTCTCTGGGAGGGCGTCCTTCTGTGGGTGTCTCTGGAAGGGCGGCCTTCTGAGGGGTTTCTCTGGGAGGGCGGCCTTCTGAGGGGTGTCTCTGGGAGGGTGTCCTTCTGTGGGTGTCTCTGGGAGGGCAGCCTTCTGAGGGGTGTCTCTGGGAGGGTGTCCTTCTGTGGGTGTCTCTGGGAGGGCGGCCTTCTGAGGGGTGTCTCTTGGAGAGCGTCCTTCTGTGGGTGTCTCTTGGAGGGCGTCCTTCTGCGGGTGTCTCTGGGAGGGCGTCCTTCTGTGGGTGTCTCTGGGAGGGCATCCTTCTGAGGGTGTCTCTGGGAGGGTGTCCTTCTGAGGGTGTCTTTGGGAGGGCGTTCTTCTGAGGGTGTCTCTGGGAGGACATCCTTCTGTGGGTGTCTCTGGGAGGGCGTCCTTCTGTGGGTGTCTCTGGGAGGGCAGCCTTCTGAGGGGTGTCTCTGGGAGGGCAGCCTTCTGAGGGGTGTCTATGGGAGGGCGTCCTTCTGTGAGTGTCTCTGGGAGGGCAACCTTCTGAGGGGTGTCTCTGGGAGGGCGTTCTTCTGTGGGTGTCTCTGGGAGGGCGTCCTTCTGTGGGTGTCTCTGGGAGGGCGTTCTTCTGTGGGTGTCTCTGGGAGTGCGTTCTTCTGTGGGTGTCTCTGGGAGGGCAACCTTCTGAGGGGTGTCTCTGGGAGGGCGTCCTTCTGAGGGGTGTCTCTGGGAGGGCAGCCTTCTGAGGGGTGTCTCTGGGAGGGTGTCCTTCTGTGGGTTTCTCTGGGAGGGTGTCCTTCTGTGGGTTTCTCTGGGAGTGCGTCCTTCTGTAGGGTGTCTCTAGGAGGGCGTCCTTCTGTGGGTGTCTCTGGGAGGGCAGCCTTCTGAGGGGTGTCTCTGGGAGGGCGTCCTTCTGTGGGTGTCTCTGGAAGGGCGGCCTTCTGAGGGGTTTCTCTGGGAGGGCGGCCTTCTGAGGGATGTCTCTGGGAGGGTGTCCTTCTGTGGGTGTCTCTGGGAGGGCGTCCTTCTGTGGGTGTCTCTGGGAGGGCGTCCTTCTGTGGGTGTCTCTGGGAGGGCGTCCTTCTGAGGGTGTCTCTGGGAGGGCGTCCTTCTGAGGGGTGTCTCTGGGAGGGTGTCCTTCTGTGGGTTTCTCTGGGAGGGTGTTCATGTGAGGGGCGTCTGGATCAAGACTTTCCTTCTCTTTGTTTCAAGCTAGCTAGCTAACGCTAACCCGTGTGCTTCAGGGTGGTTGTCCTGGACAAGGTCACGGATCTGCTGCTGCTCTTCGGGAAGCTGCTGGTGGTCGGAGGGATGGGTGAGTAGATGATCCCCATGATGGTCCCCATGATGGTGTGTGTGTGATGGTTGGTCTCGTGCAGGTGTTCTGTCGTTTTACTTCTTCTCTGGAAGAATCGTGTTACCAGGAAACACTTTCCAGTCGGAGACGCTAAACTACTACTGGATGCCCATCATAGTGAGTGTGTGTGTGTGTGCGTGTGCGTGTGTGTCTCTTGTAACATGCTCTTGTCGTGTCAGACGGTTGTGTTTGGAAGTTACCTGATCGCTCACGGCTTCTTCAGCGTCTACAACATGTGTGTGGACACACTGTTCCTCTGCTTCTGTGAGTTCATCCCTTCACACACCAGCTGTTTTGATTGACACGCGTCTGATCCAATCACATCTCTTAGTGCTCCGCTCAGTGGGCGGAGCTTACGACAAAGAAAGCGTTGATGTTGTAACTTGTTCTCCAATCAGATGAAGCTTCATTAACATGTTGCTGTAGTAACACAATCACATAGGTCAAAGGTCAACATGATCATCACCACAGTCACTGTTTTGTGTTTCATCACTTCATTTCATAACTTCATCCTTTCATCTCTTTATTATTTCATCACTTCATCATCTCATCACTTCATTATTTCATCACTTCATCATTTCATCTCTTCATCATTTCATCTCTTTATTATTTCATCACTTCATCATCTCATCACTTCATTATTTCATCATTTCATCATTTCATCTCTTTATTATTTCATCTCTATTATTTCATCACTTCATCATCTCATCACTTCATAATTGCATCACTTCATCATTTCATCACTTCATTATTTCATCTCTTCATCATTTCATCACTTCATCTTTCATCATTTCATCACTTCATCACTTCATCACGTCATCATTTCATCACTTCATCTCTTCATCACTTCATCATTTCATCACTTCATCTCTTCATCATTTCATCTCATCATTTCATCTCTTCATCCGTTCATCCCTTCATGTCCACAGTGGAGGACCTGGAGCGTAACGACGGGTCGGTCCAGAAACCGTACTTTATGTCCAAAAGCCTCATGAAGATCCTCAACAAGTCCAACAAGACACCCAAACGGGCCAAAGACTGACCTTTGACCTGAAGCAGGTTCTTCTTCTCTCTCCACATGTTTACTTAACTCACCTGCTGACTTTGCACCTGGAGCTCGTCTCGAGTTCGACTGTGAAGCGTTGAAGGTCGTGTTTGCTGCACAAGAACTTGAACCTTCAACTCTATGTATAAAGATGTTTGTCCTTCTCGTTTGTTCCAATAAAGTTTTAACTTCGACGGTTTCACGTGTTTTTGTTCGAAGCTCATTTAGCTTCAGCGGCGCATTAGCGTTAGCAGAGTAATCAATACTGGAGGAGCTTCATTGATTCTTAGCGACGAGGCTTCATGAAGCTTCTTTGACTCGTGACGTCGTCAGAAAAGCTTCTTTACAGATTTGTTTTGTTCCTCAGTCGTGGTCGTTCATGCTCAGTTGAGATGCTAACTAGTAGCTGTGATGCTACAAGTTTTATTAAAGTATGTTTCGTGTTCAACTGTTTTCAAACTACGTCGATTGTTGCAAAATCAAGGAAAACGTACGATTAACGCACAGTTGAGTTCATTAGCTTAAACGCTAACAAAGTAATTGATGATGAATTGTGCTTCAGCTAGCTTTAGCTAATCTAGTACGTTAGCAAAACATTTTTGAAACATCTTAAGTTTCAAAGTGTTTTTTGTGATTCTTTGAACACAAGACTGTCAGTAGTACTAATAGTAGTACTAATACTACGTCAGTCCAACGAACTGGAGCCTTTTGTTTTGCTCATGTGCTAATTAGCCTCTTGCTAAAGCACCAGAAATGTTAGCATGATCCCGTATGTCATCGAAACACTTTTAAACTGGTGATCCTTAATAGTGACAAAGATTAGCCTAAAGATTAGTTAGCAGTGCTAACTAAAGGGTAAAGAGCTAATTAGCTAGAGAAGTAACACATTGTAAACAGCTAGGCTAGCAGTTGTTAGCTTAACTGCTACAACTAGCAGTCATTTGATAACTGGAGCTTCAGCTAAGGTTAGCATCAAACGTTAGCTTCCTTAAATTAGTAAGACATTATCTTAAGACGGTTGACTCCATAGTGAGACTAGCCTTTAGTTAGCAGTGCTAGTTAGCATGTGGCTAACTGGATAAAAGGTTGTTTTCTTCATTAAAGTCAACGTTATTAGTCGTGTGGCAAGAGAACTTTCCAGAGACTCCACAATCATTCATTTATTTCACGAACTACGAGTAAAAAAAAAAGGGTAAAAAAAACAAAAGATGATTCACAATCGTTGGCGTCACGTGACACGTGTGTAAGGTCAACACGCCAGAGGTCGCGCCAGAGGTCGCGCCAGAGGTCACATCAAGGTCGTGCCGCAGTCGTCGTTGAGGTCGTTGCACGCCTCCATGCGCGCCACGCGGTTCTGCTCCAGCGCGATGGCCTCGGCCGAGTGCTTGCACTTCTCTGAGCCGCACTGGCAGGTGAAGTACTTGCTCTTGATGTCCCAGAACCTGTCGCCGTAGTCGAACCTGCGGCAGAGACGAGGATCAGCGACGCCGGGTTGAGCGCGGAGGAGGCGAGTCTCACCCGAGCTCCTGCCCGCTCAGCACGTCCCGGGAGCTGAAGAAGGCGATGCGAGGGAAGCGAAGGTCCTGGTGCAGCATGAAGACTCGCACCGGGATCAGGTTGGGGTCGCACAGGTGGTTGATGAAGCGGCTGATGTTGCCGTAGTAACGGGCGTCGATGCAGTAAACCTCGCCGTCCTTCAGTCAGACAGCGCGTTAGCTAGCGTGTTAGCATTGAAGGGACGCTGAGCTAATGGCTACATGTCAACACTAGATTATTAAGAGAATTTTGTTTCTCCAGAAGAATTGTATACACACATGATACTATGTTCAAGCACAGTATTAGCAATACTCGGTAATACTCCACGAGGCTCCTATGAGGTCAACATATGGATACTAATACTAAGTGATTCGCAGAGTAATACTATAGTGACTCATGGAATAATACTACAGTGACTCATGGAGTAATACTATAGTGACTCATGAAGTAATACTACAGTGACTCATGGAGTAATACTACAGTGACTCATGGAATAATACAACAGTGACTCGTGGAGTAATACTACAGTGACTCATGGAGTAATACTAGTGACTCATGGAGTAATACTACAGTGACTCATGGAATAATACAACAGTGACTCGTGGAGTAATACTACAGTGACTCATGGAGTAATACTAGTGACTCGTGGAGTAATACTACAGTGACTCGTGGAGTAATACTACAGTGACTCATGGAGTAATACTACATTGACTCATCAAGTAATACTACAGTGACTCAAGGAATAATACTACAGTGACTCAAGGAATAATACTACAGTGACTCGTGGAGTAATACTACAGTGACTCGTGGAGTAATACTACAGTGACTCATGGAGTAATACTACATTGACTCATGGAGTAATACTACAGTGACTCAAGGAATAATACTACAGTGACTCAAGGAATAATACTACAGTGACTCGTGGAGTAATACTACAGTGACTCAAGGAATAATACTACAGTGACTCGTGGAGTAATACTACAGTGACTCGTGGAGTAATACTACAGTGACTCATGGAGTAATACTACAGTGACTCATGGAGTAATACTACAGTGACTCAAGGAATAATACTACAGTGACTCAAGGAATAATACTACAGTGACTCGTGGAGTAATACTACAGTGACTCGTGGAGTAATACTACAGTGACTCATTGAGTAATACTACATTGACTCGTGGAGTAATACTACAGTGACTCATGGAGTAATACTATAGTGACTCATGGAGTAATACTACAGTGACTCATGGAATAATACTACAGTGACTCGTGGAATAATACTACAGTGACTTGTGGAGTAATACTACAGTGACTCATGGAGTAATACTACAGAGACTCGTGGAGTAATACTACAGTGACTCATGGAATAATACTACAGAGACTCGTGGAGTAATACTACAGTGACTCATGGAATAATACTACAGAGACTCGTGGAGTAATACTACAGTGACTCACGGAATAATACTACAGTGACTCGTGGAATAATACTACAGTGACTTGTGGAGTAATACTACAGTGACT
>NC_141820.1:2092487-2162487 GCF_982586985.1 Callionymus lyra | reverse complement strand
TGAACCCATGACACGTGTGTCGTGTTGAACCCATGACACGTGTTTCGTGTTGAACCCATGACACGTGTGTCGTGTTGAACCCAAGACACGTGTGTCGTGTTGAACCCATGACACGTGTTTCGTGTTGAACCCATGACACGTGTCACGTGAACCCATGACACGTGTGTCGTGTTGAACCCATGACACGTGTGTCGTGTTGAACCCATGACACGTGTTTCGTGTTGAACCCATGACACGTGTGTCTTGTTGAACCCATGACACGTGTGTCGTGTTGAACCCATGACACGTGTGTCGTGTTGAACCCATGACACGTGTGTCTTGTTGAACCCATGACACGTGTGTCGTGTTGAACCCATGACACGTGTTTCGTGTTGAACCCATGACACGTGTGTCGTGTTGAACCCATGACACGTGTGTCGTGTTGAACCCATGACACGTGTTTCGTGTTGAACCCATGACACGTGTCACGTGAACCCATGACACGTGTGTCGTGTTGAACCCATGACACGTGTTTCGTGTTGAACCCATGACACGTGTGTCGTGTTGAACCCAAGACACGTGTGTCGTGTTGAACCCATGACACGTGTTTCGTGTTGAACCCATGACACGTGTTTCGTGTTGAACCCATGAAAAGTGTGTCATGTGAACCCATGACACGTGTGTCGTGTGAACCCATGACACGTGTGTCATGTGAACCCTTGGAAAGTGTGTCATGTGAACCCATGAAAAGTGTGTCATGTGAACCCATGACACGTGTCGTGTTGAACCCATGACACCTGTGTCATGTTGAACCCATGACACCTGTGTCGCGTTGAACCCATGAAAAGTGTGTCATGTGAACCCATTACACGTGTCATGTGAACCCATGAAAAGTGTGTCATGTGAACCCATGACACTTGTGTCATGTGAACCCATGAAAAGTGTGTCATGTGAACCCATGACACGTGTGTCATGTGAACCCATGACACGTGTGTCGCGTTGAACCCATGAAAAGTGTGTCATGTGAACCCATCACACGTGTTTCGTGTTGAACCCATGAAAAGTGTGTCATGTGAACCCATGACACGTGTGTCATGTGAACCCATGAAAAGTGTGTCATGTGAACCCATGACACGTGTGTCATGTGAACCCATGACACGTGTGTCATGTGAACCCATGACACGTGTGTCATGTGAACCCATGACACGTGTGTCGCGTTGAACCCATGAAAAGTGTGTCATGTGAACCCATCACACGTGTGTTGTGTTGAACCCATGAAAAGTGTGTCATGTGAACCCAAGACACGTGTGTCGTGTTGAACCCATGACACGTGTTTCGTGTTGAACCCATGACACGTGTTTCGTGTTGAACCCATGAAAAGTGTGTCATGTGAACCCATGACACGTGTGTCGTGTTGAACCCATGAAAAGTGTGTCATGTGAACCCATGACACGTGTGTCATGTGAACCCATGAAAAGTGTGTCATGTGAACCCATGACACGTGTGTCATGTGAACCCATGACACGTGTGTCATGTGAACCCATGACACGTGTGTCGCGTTGAACCCATGAAAAGTGTGTCATGTGAACCCATCACACGTGTGTTGTGTTGAACCCATGAAAAGTGTGTCATGTGAACCCAAGACACGTGTGTCGTGTTGAACCCATGACACGTGTTTCGTGTTGAACCCATGACACGTGTTTCGTGTTGAACCCATGAAAAGTGTGTCATGTGAACCCATGACACGTGTGTCGTGTGAACCCATGACACGTGTGTCATGTGAACCCTTGGAAAGTGTGTCATGTGAACCCATGAAAAGTGTGTCATGTGAACCCATGACACGTGTCGTGTTGAACCCATGACACCTGTGTCGTGTTGAACCCATGAAAAGTGTGTCATGTGAACCCATGACACGTGTGTTGTGTTGAACCCATGAAAAGTGTGTCATGTGAACCCATGACACGTGTGTCGTGTGAACCCATGACACGTGTGTCATGTGAACCCTTGGAAAGTGTGTCATGTGAACCCATGAAAAGTGTGTCATGTGAACCCATGACACCTGTGTCATGTTGAACCCATGACACCTGTGTCGCGTTGAACCCATGAAAAGTGTGTCATGTGAACCCATGACACGTGTGTTGTGTTGAACCCATGAAAAGTGTGTCATGTGAACCCATTACACGTGTCATGTGAACCCATGAAAAGTGTGTCATGTGAACCCATGACACGTGTGTCATGTGAACCCATGAAAAGTGTGTCATGTGAACCCATGACACGTGTGTCATGTGAACCCATGACACGTGTGTCGCGTTGAACCCATGAAAAGTGTGTCATGTGAACCCATCACACGTGTGTCGTGTTGAACCCATGAAAAGTGTGTCATGTGAACCCATGACACGTGTGTCGTGTTGAACCCATGAAAAGTGTGTCATGTGAACCCATGACACCTGTGTCGTGTTGAACCCATGACACGTGTGTCTCACCTTGTCGTTGATGGTGACGTTGGCGCCTCGGTTGAGCAGCGCTCTGATGACCTGCACGTGCTTGTGCTCGGCCGCCCAGATGATCGGCGTCCAGCCGCCGCTGTCCTGTGACACGATGATGTCATCAGAGTGAGGATGATGTCATCAGAGTGAGGATGATGTCATCAGAGTGAGGATGATGTCATCAGAGTGAGGATGATGTCATCAGAGTGAGGATGATGTCATCAGAGTGTGGATGATGTCATCAGAGTGAGGATGATGTCATCAGAGTGAGGATGATGTCATCAGAGTGAGGATGATGTCATCAGAGTGAGGATGATGTCATCAGAGTGAGGATGATGTCATCAGAGTGTGGATGATGTCATCAGAGTGAGGATGATGTCATCAGAGTGAGGATGATGTCATCAGAGTGAGGATGATGTCATCAGAGTGAGGATGATGTCATCAGAGTGAGGATGATGTCATCAGAGTGAGGATGATGTCATCAGAGTGTGGATGATGTCATCAGAGTGAGGATGATGTCATCAGAGTGTGGATGATGTCATCAGAGTGAGGATGATGTCATCAGAGTGTGGATGATGTCATCAGAGTGAGGATGATGTCATCAGAGTGAGGATGATGTCATCAGAGTGAGGATGATGTCATCAGAGTGAGGATGATGTCATCAGAGTGAGGATGATGTCATCAGAGTGAGGATGATGTCATCAGAGTGTGGATGATGTCATCAGAGTGAGGATGATGTCATCAGAGTGAGGATGATGTCATCAGAGTGAGGATGATGTCATCAGAGTGAGGATGATGTCATCAGAGTGAGGATGATGTCATCAGAGTGAGGATGATGTCATCAGAGTGTGGATGATGTCATCAGAGTGAGGATGATGTCATCAGAGTGAGGATGATGTCATCAGAGTGAGGATGATGTCATCAGAGTGGAGGACTCACCTGGGCGTTCACGTCCACCTGCCCGCTCTCCAGCAACATGCCCACGATCTCCAGGTTACCCTGTTTGGACGCGTGATGCAGTCCAGTGTACCCCTCCTCCTCCTGAAGACACGCCCACGTCAGACCCGTCAATCACCCGCTGCAGTAACTCACGCTCACCACGTGGTGGACGGTGGCGCCGTTCTGGATCAGATAGCGAGTCACTTCGGCGTGATTGTTGACGATGGCGTCCAGCAGAGGAGTGCGTGTGTCCTTGTCCTGGGCGTCCAGCTGAGCCCCCGCCTGTCGCACACACAGCACAACGTTTGGGCCTCACAAGCCTTTGACCCCGAGTAGCTGGGACAGACTTTGTTAGAGAGAATGAGCCAGAAATATGAACCGATGAATGAAAGAAAGACGTGTCGATGCACTGAGTTCAGATTATTTCATGAGATTATTTTGATATATTTATAGGTTTATTTCCATCATTCTATGGTTTATATTATATATAATATATATTTTATATAATGAAGTTTGTATAAAATAAAAGTATTTTTTATTTATTTTAAATGAACATAATACAAATATTCACAGCGTTTGTTCGTGTTTGTGTTGCAATAAAATTGTCAAGAACTCGACAATACTACACATATATACATGTTACTACACTATCACAACACCAGAGTCAAGTACTGGACAATACTACACATATATACTTGTTACTACACTATCACAACACCAGAGTCAAGTACTGGACAATACTACACATATATACTTGTTACTACACTATCACAACACCAGAGTCAAGTACTGGACAATACTACACATATATACTTGTTACTACACTATCACAACACCAGAGTCAAGTACTGGACAATACTACACATATATACTTGTTACTACACTATCACAACACCAGAGTCAAGTACTGGACAATACTACACATATATACTTGTTACTACACTATCACAACACCAGAGTCAAGTACTGGACAATACTACACATATATACGTGTTACTACACTATCACAACACCAGAGTCAAGTACTGGACAATACTACACATATATACTTGTTACTACACTATCACAACACCAGAGTCAAGTACTGGACAATACTACACATATATACTTGTTACTACACTATCACAACACCAGAGTCAAGTACTGGACAATACTACACATATATCTTTGTTACTACACTATCACAACACCAGAGTCAAGTACTGGACAATACTACACATATATCCTTGTTACTACACTATCACAACACCAGAGTCAAGTACTGGACAATACTACACATATATCCTTGTTACTACACTATCACAACACCAGAGTCAAGTACTGGACAATACTACACATATATACTTGTTACTACACTATCACAACACCAGAGTCAAGTACTGGACAATACTACACATATATACTTGTTACTACACTATCACAACACCAGAGTCAAGTACTGGACAATACTACACATATATACTTGTTACTACACTATCACAACACCAGAGTCAAGTACTGGACAATACTACACATATATACTTGTTACTACACTATCACAACACCAGAGTCAAGTACTGGACAATACTACACATATATACTTGTTACTACACTATCACAACACCAGAGTCAAGTACTGGACAATACTACACATATATACTTGTTACTACACTATCACAACACCAGAGTCAAGTACTGGACAATACTACACATATATACTTGTTACTACACTATCACAACACCAGATTCAAGTACTGACAATACTACACATATATACTTGTTACTACACTATTACAACACCAGAGTCAAGTACTGGACAATACTACACATATATACGTGTTACTACACTATCACAACACCAGAGTCAAGTACTGGACAATACTACACATATATACTTGTTACTACACTATCACAACACCAGAGTCAAGTACTGGACAATACTACACATATATACTTGTTACTACACTATCACAACACCAGAGTCAAGTACTGGACAATACTACACATATATACGTGTTACTACACTATCACAACACCAGAGTCAAGTACTGGACAATACTACACATATATACTTGTTACTACACTATCACAACACCAGAGTCAAGTACTGGACAATACTACACATATATACTTGTTACTACACTATCACAACACCAGAGTCAAGTACTGGACAATACTACACATATATACTTGTTACTACACTATCACAACACCAGATTCAAGTACTGACAATACTACACATATATACTTGTTACTACACTATCACAACACCAGAGTCAAGTACTGGACAATACTACACATATATATGTGTTACTACACTATCACAACACCAGAGT
Source organism: Callionymus lyra (assembly GCF_982586985.1). Classification (NCBI taxonomy): domain Eukaryota; kingdom Metazoa; phylum Chordata; class Actinopteri; order Syngnathiformes; family Callionymidae; genus Callionymus; species Callionymus lyra. The sequence goes on along the minus strand of NC_141820.1, from coordinate 2,156,768 downwards.
CAAGTACTGGACAATACTACACATATATACTTGTTACTACACTATCACAACACCAGAGTCAAGTACTGGACAATACTACACATATATACTTGTTACTACACTATCACAACACCAGAGTCAAGTACTGACAATACTACACATATATACTTGTTACTACACTATCACAACACCAGAGTCAAGTACTGGACAATACTACACATATATACTTGTTACTACACTATCACAACACCAGAGTCAAGTACTGGACAATACTACACATATATACTTGTTACTACACTATCACAACACCAGAGTCAAGTACTGACAATACTCCACATACATACTTGTTACTACACTATCACAACACCAGAGTCAAGTACTGACAATACTCCACATACATACTTGTTACTACACTATCACAACACCAGAGTCAAGTACTGACAATACTCCTCATACATACTTGTTACTACACTATCACAACACCAGAGTCAAGTACTGACAATACTCCACATACATACTTGTTACTACACTATCACAACACCAGAGTCAAGTACTGGACAATACTACACATATATACTTGTTACTACACTATCACAACACCAGAGTCAAGTACTGGACAATACTACACATATATACTTGTTACTACACTATCACAACACCAGAGTCAAGTACTGGACAATACTACACATATATACTTGTTACTACACTATCACAACACCAGAGTCAAGTACTGACAATACTCCACATACATACTTGTTACTACACTATCACAACACCAGAGTCAAGTACTGGACAATACTACACATATATACTTGTTACTACACTATCACAACACCAGAGTCAAGTACTGGACAATACTACACATATATACTTGTTACTACACTATCACAACACCAGAGTCAAGTACTGGACAATACTACACATATATACTTGTTACTACACTATCACAACACCAGAGTCAAGTACTGACAATACTCCACATACATACTTGTTACTACACTATCACAACACCAGAGTCAAGTACTGACAATACTCCACATACATACTTGTTACTACACTATCACAACACCAGAGTCAAGTACTGACAATACTCCACATACATACTTGCTACTACACTATCACAACACCAGAGTCAAGTACTGACAATACTACACATACATACTTGTTACTACACTATCACAACACCAGAGTCAAGTACTGACAATACTCCACATACATACTTGCTACTACACTAAGAAGTGAACACAGACCTGCACCAGGATGTAACAAAGCTCCAACTGTCCTCTCTGAGCTGCTGCATGAAGAGCCGAGCGTTTGTTCTGAGAGTCCGACTGGTACGTTGGGTCCAGACCTTCCACTGCATCAGAAACACAGACGTCAGTACTGACCAGCAGAGGTTCGGGTCATGAAGAGTGGAACTGACTGAGCATGAGCAGAACTCGGTGAACCTCCCCTTGTTTGGCGGCCTGGTAGAGGTGTCGAGGGTGGAACCGGACCTTCTTCTTCCTGAGGACACAGTTGATCACGGGTCACAACATGGATTCATCATCAATCATGTCTCGTGTAACGAAGAACTCATTCTTTTTTGTCAGGAGATCTCAGTCATATCAACAAAACAATTCAAGCTGCAGATCTGAGTTCACTGAGAGGGGACTGGATGAAGAGAGGTATTTTTAAAATACTTTTTATCTCGACTGAAAAGAGAATCAGAAAATAGTTTTTCAGAGTTTGACAGAGACTAGAGAAACTGGAGAAACCAGCAGGAAGATATAACACATTTGATGACTTTATATTCTAACAATCAAAATGAAAGAACATTTCTAAGTTAAAACAAACGGTTTAAATTTTTAAAAAACTCACAAAATTTCTTTCTTGTTAAAGAAAAATACATTATATATATATTATACATTGATCTCAAGGTCGGGATTTGGCAACGTTTTTACTTTTTAAGTTTATTCAAGTCTTCTTGAATTAAAGTTTTTAATTGAAAATGTTTTTTGACTGAATAAATTCTTAGGAATATAGAAATATTTCATATGTAAGTCACTGGATGAATGTACAACAATAATAAATACATACTCAACACATGAATATGTAATAAATAATAAACACATGAATATGTAATAAATAAATACTAAACACATGAATATCTAATAAATAATAAACACATGAATATGTAATAAATAAATACTAAACACATGAATATATAATAAATAAATAAATACTAAACACATGAATATCTAATAAATAAATACTTAACACATAAATAAATACTAAACACATGAATATGTAACAAATAAATAAATACTAAACACATGAATATGTAATAAATAATAAACACATGAATATGTAATAAATAAATACTAAACACATGAATATGTAATAAATAATAAACATATGAATATGTAATAAATAAATACTAAACACATGAATATGTAATAAATAATAAACACATGAATATGTAATAAATAAATACTAAACACATGAATATGTAATAAATAAATAAATACTAAACACATGAATATGTAATAAATAAATACTTAACACATAAATAAATACTAAACACATGAATATGTAATAAATAAATAAATACTAAACACATGAATATATAATAAATAAATAAATACTAAACACATGAATATGTAATAAATAAATAAATACTAAACACATGAATATGTAATAAATACCAAACACATGAATATCTAATAAATAAATACTAAACACATAAATAAATACTAAACACATGAATATGTAATAAATAAATAAATACTAAACACATGAATATGTAATAAATACTAAACACATGAATATCTAATAAATAAATAAATACTAAACACATAAATAAATACTAAACACATGAATATCTAATAAATAAATACTAAACACATAAATAAATACTAAACACATGAATATCTAATAAATAAATACTAAACACATAAATAAATACTAAAAGGGTAAAACCTACTTCTCTGTCTCCTGGTTGAGGATGGCCTTCTGCAGCGCCGCCCTGCTGGGCCCTGCTGGAAGTGCACTCGGACAGACTGGTTTCCCATTGGGCAGACACAGCGAGGGGCCCACGCTGTCCACGCCCTCCTCTGGGGGGGCGGCGGCGGCGGCTAGAGGCTGCGACGCCTGCTGCTGCTCCGGCTCCACGGCGACCGTCACCAGGCCGCGGCTTCTCATCCGAGCGCTGCAGCGGGACCAGGAGGACGAGAACGGGGTGAGATGAACCCGATCCTCGGGGGTCCCGGGGTCTCACCTGAGGGGTCGCGCCGGCATCTTGTCGCTCCTCGCCCCGCCCGTGGAGGCGGTGAGCGAGAGGGACGAGGGCGCGGTGGGCGGCAGCGACGAGGCGGTGGTGGACGAGGCCGACATGGTGACCACCGCCGACGGAGACGACACCGGACCGGCGCCCGGCAGCGTGACCTCCTGGGCCTCCGAGGCGTCCTCGCCGCAGTGAGGGCAGAACAGCATCCCGCCGTTGTGGGCTCGTCCGCGACCGCCGCCCAGAACCGTCACGCAGCTGCGGTGGAAGCGGTGGGCGATGCTCTGGTTGGGGCAGCACTCCAGGAACGTGCCCTGGAAGAGAGCGGGAGGTGAGACTCATGCTGGAGACTGGGACCTCGTCCTGAAGGTCCTGCAGGTCCCGCAGGTCCTGAAGGTCCTGAAGGTCCTGAAGGTACGCACCGCGATGCAGAAGTAGCCGCAGCCCGGGCAGCAGTGGTGCTTGACCATGTGCGAGCGATGAGGCTCACACAGCAGCATCAGGGGGATACGACTGGACGGACGCATCGTCTCGGCCTTCATGGTCTGGTTGGAACAAGGTCGGAGCTGTCGGACCAGAGAACATCGTGAACCAGAGAACATCGTGAACATCGTGAACCAGAGAACATCGTGAACCAGAGAACATCGTGAACATCGTGAACCGGAGAACATCGTGAACCAGAGAACATCGTGAACCAGAGAACATCGTGAACATCGTGAACCAGAGAACATCGTGAACCAGAGAACATCGTGAACCAGAGAACATCGTGAACCAGAGAACATCGTGAACATCGTGAACCGGAGAACATCGTGAACCAGAGAACATCGTGAACCAGAGAACATCGTGAACATCGTGAACCAGAGAACATCGTGAACCAGAGAACATCGTGAACCAGAGAACATCGTGAACCAGAGAACATCGTGAACATCGTGAACCGGAGAACATCGTGAACATCGTGAACCGGAGAACATCGTGAACATCGTGAACCGGAGAACATCGTGAACATCGTGAACCGGTGAACATCGTGAACATCGTGAACCGGTGAACATCGTGAACATCGTGAACCGGTGAACATCGTGAACCGGAGAACATCGTGAACATCGTGAACATCGTGAACATCGTGAACCGGAGAACATCGTGAACCTGAGAACATCGTGAACCGGAGAACATCGTGAACCGGAGAACATCGTGAACCGGAGAACATCGTGAACCGGAGAACATCGTGAACCGGAGAACATCGTGAACCAGAGAACATCGTGAACATCGTGAATATTGTGAACATCGTGAACCGGAGAACATCGTGAACCAGAGAACATCGTGAACATCGTGAACCGGAGAACATCGTGAACCGGAGAACATCGTGAACCGGAGAACATCGTGAACCAGAGAACATCGTGAACCAGAGAACATCGTGAACCAGAGAACATCGTGAACCAGAGAACATCGTGAACCAGAGAACATCGTGAACCAGAGAACATCGTGAACATCGTGAACATCGTGAACCGGAGAACATCGTGAACCGGAGAACATCGTGAACCGGAGAACATCGTGAACCAGAGAACATCGTGAACATCGTGAACCGGAGAACATCGTAAACATCGTGAACCGGAGAACATCGTGACCCAGAGAACATCGTGAACATCGTGAACCGGAGAACATCGTAAACATCGTGAACCGGAGAACATCGTAAACATCGTGAACCGGAGAACATCGTAAACATCGTGAACCGGAGAACATCGTAAACACCGTGAACCGGAGAACATCGTGAACCAGAGAACATCGTGAACATCCTGAACCGGAAAACATCGTGAACATCGTGAACCAGAGAAAATGCATGAACGTCCATCGATGAAGAACCGAAGACACAACAGTCTGGTTTGTAATCGTTCAAAAATATACCGTATTCTCCGGACTATAAGTGTCAGTTTTTTTCATAGTTTGTCCGCGACTTATACTCTGGAGCGACTTATGTGTGAAATTATTACCACATTATTATATCATTTCACATGTTATTCTCACACTAAACCACCAGAGGGCGCTCTAGGCCTGTGTTGATCATTTCCACGTAGAAGAGGAAGCATCTTCTACCTCCGGAGTTAGTTAGTTGTTTAAAAGTGACACGAGGATGAAGAGTTATTTGGAGTTACACGGATGGTTTGGTAAACTAGTTAGTTATTGATGCTATAGTTCTCTGAATAACTCTTCATATGTTATGTTAACATACCAGGTTCTCACTTCATGTAACGTAACATTATTCTGTTGTTGCCTCTAGTTTTATTTAATCTTTCAAGATCACATGTCTGTTCTTGGATTTTATCAAATCAATTTCCCCCAAAAATGCGACTTATTGTTGAGTTGATAGTTATTTCCTCCACTAACGTTTAACTAAGTAACAGTTATTTGTAAAGATCTTTCCGTCACAAAGCACTTAAACAATCCAATGATTTCTTTTAAATCCTCCTTTCGTTTGTTTCTAGAGACTCGGGTGTAAATCTTTCCACAAAAAGCAAAGATTCAAACAGACATAATTGACATTAATAAATAATTAAACTGCACAGATCTTTGTCCTGTGATTGTTTTTTTTCAAGGTCAAAGGTCGCGTCCTCACCTCTCCGTCGTAACTCTCCGTGGCCATGCAGCGCCTGCTGTCACGAGCGCCGCCGGCGTCCAGGCGCGGCGCCTCCATCCTGCAGCTGCACAGAGGAAGCTCCTCCATCCTCTCGGTGTCGCCGGCCTCGCTGCCCTCTGCAGGATCCAGGGTCACTCAGGGGTCACCTTCCACCGGGTCAGGACTCACCGTGATGCGGCGACAGGGTCAGGCCGTCCAGGGCGCCCAGAGGAACCTCCGTGTACTCCGTGGATCCACCTGTGGAGCAGAAGCAGTCGAGTCACGACCACATGGACGGGGTCGGTGTCTTCGGACCTTTGGGGGCGCCGTCCGTGCATCTGTCCACGTCCGACTCGCTCCACACGCACTCGTCCGTCTTCCTTCCTTCCTTCGACTGTAAACACGGGTCACAGCTGACTTCAGCCCAGATCACCGTCAGGTCTTCACTCACCTGGTGTGAGGTGTTGGTGTCCAGAGAGTCTCTGCAGCCGTTCTTCACCTGACGGACCAGAAGAAAGAAGTTCTGATGAAACCAACAGTTGATGATCAACGTAGTCAAGTATTTGTTTCTCCGTCACGAGTAACACGAGCAAATCTGCTCGATTCAGGTCGACTTCTGTTGGTGTTTGTTCTGATCGTGTGTCGACTTCAGAACCGTTTCAAGAAGAGGAAGTCGTTGCACTTTTGTCTCTTCAGTCCAGTTTCTGCAGCGATGGACAAGTACATGAAAATTAACTAGAAACATGCATTTTCAGAAGAAAATACAGTGTGAATGTGGACTCTGCTGTGGAAGTAGAAGTAGAAGTAGTGGAAGTAGTAGCTAAAGCAGAAGTAGTAGTAGTAGTAGTAGTAGTAGTAGTAGTAGTAGTAGTAGAAGTAGTAGTGGAAGTAGTAGCTAAAGTAGAAGTAGTAGAAGTAGTAGTAGTAGTAGTAGAAGTTTTAGTGGAAGTAGTAGCTAAAGTAGAAGTAGTAGAAGTAGTAGTGGAAGTAGTAGCTAAAGTAGAAGTAGTAGAAGTAGTAGTAGTAGTAGAAGTAGTAGTGGAAGTAGTAGCTAAAGTAGAAGTAGTAGTAGTAGTAGAAGTAGTAGTGGAAGTAGTAGCTAAAGTAGAAGTAGTAGAAGTTTTAGTGGAAGTAGTAGCTAAAGTAGAAGTAGTAGAAGTAGTAGTAGTAGTAGTAGTAGTAGTAGAAGTAGTAGTGGAAGTAGTAGCTAAAGTAGAAGTAGTAGAAGTAGTAGTAGTAGTAGTAGTAGTAGTAGAAGTAGTAGTGGAAGTAGTAGCTAAAGTAGAAGTAGTAGAAGTAGTAGTAGTAGTAGAAGTAGTAGTGGAAGTAGTAGCTAAAGTAGAAGTAGTAGTAGTAGAAGTAGTAGTGGAAGTAGTAGCTAAAGCAGAAGTAGTAGTAGTAGTAGTAGAAGTAGTAGCGGAAGTAGTAGCTAAAGTAGAAGTAGTAGAAGTAGTAGTAGTAGTAGTAGTAGTAGAAGTAGTAGTGGAAGTAGTAGCTAAAGTAGAAGTAGTATAAGTAGTAGTAGTAGTAGAAGTAGTAGTGGAAGTAGTAGCTAAAGTAGAAGTAGTAGAAGTAGTAGTAGTAGTAGAAGTAGTAGTGGAAGTAGTAGCTAAAGTAGAAGTAGTAGTAGTAGAAGTAGTAGTGGAAGTAGTAGCTAAAGCAGAAGTAGTAGTAGTAGTAGTAGTAGTAGAAGTAGTAGTGGAAGTAGTAGCTAAAGTAGAAGTAGTAGAAGTAGTAGTAGTAGTAGTAGTAGTAGAAGTAGTAGTGGAAGTAGTAGCTAAAGTAGAAGTAGTAGAAGTAGTAGTAGTAGTAGAAGTAGTAGTGGAAGTAGTAGCTAAAGTAGAAGTAGTAGAAGTAGTAGTAGTAGTAGAAGTAGTAGTGGAAGTAGTAGCTAAAGTAGAAGTAGTAGTAGTAGTAGTAGAAGTAGTAGTGGAAGTAGTAGCTAAAGCAGAAGTAGTAGTAGTAGTAGTAGAAGTAGTAGTGGAAGTAGTAGCTAAAGTAGAAGTAGTAGAAGTAGTAGTAGTAGAAGTAGTAGTGGAAGTAGTAGCTAAAGTAGAAGTAGTAGAAGTAGTAGTGGAAGTAGTAGCTAAAGTAGAAGTAGTAGAAGTAGTGGTAGTAGTAGAAGTAGTAGTAGCTAAAGTAGAAGTAGTAGAAGTAGTAGTAGTAGTAGTAGAAGTAGTAGTGGAAGTAGTAGCTAAAGTAGAAGTAGTAGAAGTAGTAGTAGTAGTAGAAGTAGTAGTGGAAGTAGTAGCTAAAGTAGAAGTAGTAGAAGTAGTAGTAGTAGTAGTAGAAGTAGTAGTGGAAGTAGTAGCCAAAGTAGAAGTAGTATAAGTAGTAGTAGTAGTGGAAGTAGTAGCTAAAGCAGAAGTAGTAGTAGTAGTAGTGGAAGTAGTAGCTAAAGTAGAAGTAGTAGAAGTAGTAGTAGTAGTAGTAGAAGTAGTAGTGGAAGTAGTAGCTAAAGTAGAAGTAGTAGTAGTAGTAGAAGTAGTAGTGGAAGTAGTAGCTAAAGTAGAAGTAGTAGTAGTAGTAGCAGAAGTAGAAGTAGTTGTGGAATTAGTAGTTAAAGTAGAAGAAGTGTAATAAGTAGTAAAAGTAGAAGTAGTAGTAGTAGTAGTAGAAGTAGTAGTGGAAGTAGTAGCTAAAGTAGAAGTAGTAGAAGTAGTAGTGGAAGTAGTAGCTAAAGTAGAAGTAGTAGAAGTAGTAGTAGTAGTAGAAGTAGTAGTGGAAGTAGTAGCTAAAGTAGAAGTAGTAGTAGTAGTAGCAGAAGTAGAAGTAGTTGTGGAATTAGTAGTTAAAGTAGAAGAAGTGTAATAAGTAGTAAAAGTAGAAGTAGTAGTAGTATGAGTAGTAGAAGTAGTAGTTGAAATAGTAGCTTAAGTAGAAGAAGTGGAATAAGTAGTAAAAGTAAAAGTAGTAGAAATGTAAAAGTAATAGTAGAACTAGTAGTAAAAGTAGAAGTAGTAGTAGAACTAGTAGTAAAAGTAGTAGTAGAACTAGTAGTAGAAATAGAAGTAGTAGGTCAAAGTGGAAGGAAACATGAGTTGAAGAGTTTCCCATTGAAATGAATGAGGTAGAAAAAGATGTGAATACTTCCAAGAATACTTCCAAGTACTCATACAATAAACAAATAAATACGCAGCAGATTCTGTCTGTGATAATAATGTCAGATATTTTAGCCTCAAAAACAGCATCTTTAGCCTGAAACTATCATCAAAGGTTTTAAATAAGTCACTGAAGTAAAAACGTGTGTATTTTAAGACTTGGTTCTTCTGTACAGTTGTTTATCCAGATGTGACTCAGTGAACAACATATACAACATTAATTCACTATGAACTGTGAAGATGAAACCAGAGTTAATCATCTCACAGTGAGTCCTTCAAACATCTGTTGAACTTACGAGGATCTGAGAATTGTCAGGAACGTTCTCAGACTTCTCTGGTGAAGGAACATCTGACAGTTTCCTCTTCTTCGCTGCTGTTGAGAGATGATTCAAGAGTGACGTTGGTGAAGAACATGAGTGAAGCCACCGACCAGTTTCTGAGTCTGAAGCTGCTGCACTGGATCCTGAAGGAGTGTTTGGTCTGTCGGTGGAGATCTTCTGCAGGAAGACACACAACATCTTCAGACTCACAACGAGTCACACAGACACACAACTGAACTGTGAACACACACTTCATGATCCATTTATATATCCATCCATCCAACTATATATCCACCCATCCTTCTATCTTTCCATCCATTTTCATATCCATCCATCCATCCATCCATCCAACTATATATCCATCCATCCTTCTAGCTTTCCATCCATTTTCATATCCATCCATCCATCCATTCTTCCTTCCATCCAACTATACATCCATCCATTTATACATCCATCCTTCTATCTTTCCATCCATTTTCATATCCATCCATCCATCCATCCATTATTCCTTCCATCCATCCATCCATCCATCCAACTATATATCCATCCATTTATACATCCATCCATCAATCCATTTATATATCCATCCATTTATATATCCATCCATCCATTTATATATATATATCCATCCATCCATCCATCCATCCATTTATATATCCATCCATCCATCCATTTATATATCCATCCATCCATTTATATATCCATACATCCATCCATCCATCCATGTATATATCCATCCATCCATTTATATATCCATCCATTTATACATCCATCCATTTATATATCCATCCATCCATCCATCCATCCATGTATATATCCATCCATCCATCCATTTATATATCCATCCATCCATCCATCCATCCATTTATATATCCATCCATCCATCCAACTATATATCCATCCATTTATACATCCATCCATTTATATATCCATCCATCCATCCATCCATCCATGTATATATCCATCCATCCATCCATTTATATATCCATCCATCCATCCATCCATCCATCCATCCATTTATATATCCATCCATCCATCCATCCATCATATTTGTACTAATAGTACATGATGATGTCATTAATCAAACGTTCTGACGTTGACGACATATAAAGTTGTCATGTTTTAAAACAAGATGATCATAGAGAACAGATGGACAAGAATAAGAGTCAAACTGAAAAGTAAAAAAGGTATATATTGAGCGTTAAGAAGGAAAGACAACAACAGACTCATACACCTGTTTGTACCTTTCTTTTTTCTTGATGCTACATTTTTAAGTGGTTGATTAACGTTTGAATCCAATGCATGGACAAAAGCGAGGGAACAAAATACTAAGATAATATAGAGAGAAGTAACTAAAGTATCCACATTAAATAGTTTTTGTTGTGACTGACCTTGGCCAGGACTGGTCTGTTCATGGTCTTGCGGGCCCGATGGACCTTGGCTGTGTTTGGAGACATGGACGGAGAAGAAGATGGGACGGAAGAAGGGAGCGGAGAGGAGGAGGACGAGAGAGGAGGAGGAGGAGGAGGAGGAGGAGGAGGAGCTTTACTGCCGCCGCTCGGCCCGGAGACGCTCATCTTGGCTCTGCCGGGCGACGGCATGACGGCCTCGTGAGGCGCCGTCGGCGGAGACGCGTGTTCTGTGGACGCAGAGGTCAAGAATCAGGACGAGGGTCGCGACACGAGGTCGACAAACGTTTCACCTCGTGAAGGTTTGGCCGCCGGTGAGGCAGCAGGACTCTCTGCCTCACGCTTCACCTGCGTCTCCTGCGTGGAGCGAGCGCTCGCTGCGTCGCCGTCGACTGTCTTGACGGCGGCCGGCGAGTCCAGGTCCTCTGATGACGTCGACCAGTTAATGTGCAGCGTGAGACAACTTTGTTAGCATACTTCAAATAAAACAGCTTTGCTGTGTCAGAAAATCGGACACTTGTGTACTCAAGTTAGTATTTTTAGTGCGTAAGTGCGTCTCAATTCCTAGTATGTAAATGTAGTGCTCCATACACACTACATTGTTACTAAAACGCCCACAAAACTGAGTATGAATCGATGGACACTTTCTACACTAAACGACTCCATCTTAGTGACGTTGTAAACGGAAGTTACGTCACATATATATATATATATATCTATATATATTCATATACTTCCATATATATTCATATACTTGCTGATACCGTCGTTAATATCTCGTCAATATTTCGATTCTCATATTTTTTCTTTATTTCTTTTTCCAAACTTTCAAAACGTGCTGCCAGCAGGTGTCGCTAGTGTTACTGGTTGCAACCATCGTTAAATAGTAGTAGAAGAAGAAGCTGTCGCGTCATTTCCTGTTAGTGTGTAGCAGCAGAGTTTGATTTGAGACATACTATCCATGGAGGATTAGTTACTAGTTAGTACGTACACTATCCTGATGATACTAACTTCTAGTATACTAAGAGAAGTATGTTTGAGACATACTATCTGTGGAGGATTAGTTACTAGTTAGTACGTACACTATCCTGATGCATACTAACTTCTAGTATACTAAGAGAAGTATGTTTGAGACATACTATCTGTGGAGGATTAGTTACTAGTTAGTACGTACACTATCCTGATGATACTAACTTCTAGTATACTAAGAGAAGTATGTTTGAGACATACTATCTGTGGAGGATTAGTTACTAGTTAGTACGTACACTATCCTGATGCATACTAACTTCTAGTATACTAAGAGAAGTATGTTTGAGACATACTATCTGTGGAGGATTAGTTACTAGTTAGTACGTACACTATCCTGATGATACTAACTTCTAGTATACTAAGAGAAGTATGTTTGAGACATACTATCTGTGGAGGATTAGTTACTAGTTAGTACGTACACTATCCTGATGCATACTAACTTCTAGTATACTAAGAGAAGTATGTTTGAGACATACTATCTGTGGAGGATTAGTTACTAGTTAGTACGTACACTATCCTGATGATACTAACTTCTAGTATACTAAGAGAAGTATGTTTGAGACATACTATCTGTGGAGGATTAGTTACTAGTTAGTACGTACACTATCCTGATGATACTAACTTCTAGTATACTGAGAGAAGTATGTTTGAGACATACTATCTGTGGAGGATTAGTTACTAGTTAGTACGTACACTATCCTGATGATACTAACTTCTAGTATACTAAGAGAAGTATGTTTGAGACATACTATCTGTGGAGGATTAGTTACTAGTTAGTATGTACACTATCCTGATGATACTAACTTCTAGTATACTGAGAGAAGTATGTTTGAGACATACTATCTGTGGAGGATTAGTTACTAGTTAGTACGTACACTATCCTGATGATACTAACTTCTAGTATACTGAGAGAAGTATGTTTGAGACATACTATCTGTGGAGGATTAGTTACTAGTTAGTACGTACACTATCCTGATGATACTAACTTCTAGTATACTAAGAGAAGTATGTTTGAGACATACTATCTGTGGAGGATTAGTTACTAGTTAGTACGTACACTATCCTGATGCACACTAACTTCTAGTATACTGAGAGAAGTATGTTTGAGACACAGTATTTGACTCGTAACACGTACCAGGATCAGCGTGACTCGGTCCGGCTGCAGACTCTGGTCGAGGATCATCGTCTCCATGAAGCTCCTTCGAGCAGAAAAATAATAACGTTATAGTAAAAACTGACTCGAACTACAGGCGGTGAAATCATTTATCCCGACGTCATTTGTTCACGACAAACACCTTCACCAGGAGTGTGTAGACTTTTATATTCACCGACCACACGATGCTTCGTTTCTCTGTGTACAATGTTTTCACTCGTATATTCCTGAGTCTCATGAATACTCCGGTTTCCTCCCACAGTCCAGAAACATACAGAGGTTGATTGCGAACTTTGGGAAAAATCGTCCATAGGTATGAGTGTGTGTGTGAATGGTTGTCTGTCTTTGTGCGTCCTGTCCAGGGTGTCCCCTGCCTCTCGCCCTATGATACTGGGATGGACTCCAGTCTCCCCGCGACCCCGGTGAGTGATAAAGTAGAAAATGAATTATTAAATGAATGAGTCTCATAATGTTGTTATCATACATTTTGACATATAATGACATCATCTATGTGTTGACCTGTGACCCCGTCCAGGGCGTCTCTGCCTCCCACTCGTAGAAAATGAATGAAAGAAAAGATAATAAACTAGAGAACTGGCTCCATTATAAATGTATTTAAACTAATGAAAATATATTAAAATGCACGAACATGTGGCGAGGTTTGATTTATTTAAAAGTCGTTCTTCTCCTTTAGCAAAACACAAGCTTTGTTTATTTATTTAAATGCAAATCGTGATCCATTCAGGCTCGTGAAACCACACCAGGAGATGTGAACAATAACAGCAGCAGGTGTCATGGCTGCACCGAAGAAGAAGAAGAAGAAGAAGAAGAAGTTCATTTTAAAAGAGTAACAACGTTCAAGCATTAGCATCAAGCTAGCTCTGTTAGCAACATGGCTAGCAACAGACGAACAGCTCTGAGGCACAAAAACAAGTTGTTTCTTCTGCGAAACCTCTGGCTTCAAGTGACGTGTTTCTCGAGCGCGAGTGTTATTTGTGCAGAATGTTTTCAACGTGAAGTACCTTCTTCGTTGTTTCCGCCGCAGACATGTTTCCTCGCGTCCAGAGTCGCAGCGTGGCGCGTCATCACCACGGCCCCGCCCCCTCGTCGGCGTCACCGCCATAGCCACGCCCCTCATCATCCTCTCGGCTGGTCGCTGATCACAGGTCAGATCCCGAGACAGGGTGTTGCTGCTGACCGGCGACAATTACAGTCTTGAAAACCGACGTGAGATCAGTTACGTCTGCGCCTGGAGCGAGCCAACGCTTCCGCAATCACGGCCCAGTCATTGACGCCAAATTTGAATAATAAAACAATTGAAATAAATCTTTTTTTTCTCAGATTTGCTACAAATTAAAACGTTTTTCTTGTGCTATTTCTTTATACATTTAATTTGTACTTTTTTGTACTAATTTGTACTTTCACAAAATTATAATTTAAAATACATTGATATTATTCCATATTCGGGGGAGTCTAATCCTTTTTTATTTACGTTTTGTTGCGAATAAAAAAACATTGGATCAATTTAACTTAACTTAAATTAATATAGAATATTATAATAATATTTATTATTTGTATCTCCTTCCACGCCAGTTCACTGCTACCGTAATGTTCCGTCATCACGCGCACTCCAAATGTAGCGTCAAAAGTCTTGACTGTGATGCGGAAGTGCCGTAAAGCGTCACTCCAGTGCGTCATCACGACAGCCCCGCCCCCGTCGCTCCGTCACCGATGATGTGGTTGGCCGCTGATCCCAGGTCAGCGTGCAGCTGACCAGCGACCAATACAGGCGGCGAAACCGACTTGAGGTCAGTGGAGTCCGCGCCTGGCGCCCGTCTGTCTTGCTGCTGCTGATATGATCCGAAACCTTCTCCGCCGGGAGCCTGGAGTCTGTCGCAGGCCAGAGGAGGTGAACACGGAGCCACAGATGCTCCTCTGAACCAGAACCAGAGTTCTGGGCGACATTCGTCAGGACGAGGTGAGTGACGGTCGACACATGCTAGCTAGCTAACTGGAGCTAACTTTAGCTGCGGGCAAATATCTACGATTTACATTCATTTAAACCCTTTTTTTGTAGTTTTTAAAACACACATTGTCTCCATAGACGGGGTAAGATCGTGTTGATGTTGATTTAACGGTTGATTTACCAACTCATTGTTTGCTGAGATCTGTTGACCAACAGTGACGTCATGACGAGTCTTAAGAAACGTCATGAGATTCTTGGATCGATCCTTCAGTAACAAAACTGTTGGAAGATCAATCATGCTGTTCGTTTGTATGTAACTTTTCATAATATATATATATGTTTTGTGTTTATTTACCAACAATGAAGAAACATTCAATTGGAAATGAAAGTGTAAACAAAGTGCAAAAAGATCAAAGTACTGATGGATCCATCATGATGAGATAAACATGGACTTCATTCATCTTCAGCCACATCTTCTCTTACTGTCTTGTCAAAGTGTCAGACTCGAGTAGGACCGAGTATCGATGGAGTATTTCTAACACCTTCACTTCAATACTGGTTCCTGAATGATACTTTTTTGCGAAACTCATTTCATGAGATCAATTCTAACAGAAAGAAAATGACTGGCAGCAACATCAGGTTCTAGCTCCGGTCAATGTCCACTACAAGCTGTTTTCTTAGAGAAATAAGATTGAAATCATGGTTTCCGGTGCAAACAAACACTCGCTCGTGTCACAAACCAACAAATGAAGTCTTTGATCACACGTGGCTCCAGAAACTTCTGTGCCTCTGAAGAACTGAAGTTTTACGCCTTAGACTTGAACGCTTGTATTTCTGATTGATGTTATATCTCTGAGAGACGAGAACCTGCCAGGTGTTCGTCAATCCTTCATCCTTCGTTCTTCGATCAATAAAGTTATATCCATCAAATTTCCTGGCGCAGAGAATCCTTCATGGACAATGGTGTTTGCGGATGATACAGTGATCAGTCGGTGAAGGGGTGAGTCGGAGAGACTAGGACTGCATGTGTAACTGAGGAGGAAGTGGTAGATATTAAAGATGGAAGAGGAGCCTGCAGTGACATCTGATGAGTGATTGACAGGCTGAGAGTACGTTACACTGGATACGACAGTGAGGGATCTCACCTCAACATGTTTGCAGTCTAACATATTACTCGTGTGAATATCCTTTGGGAAATGAAGTTTCCAGTCGCATCACAGCCGCTGACTGAAGAACAAAATGCAAATAAGTAAAAAGAAAAACAAGAACAATGTGCTCATAGATCTCGTAACAGATAGACTTCTCTTCTTAACACACTCCCTCCTCTTTGGCCTTCAAATCTAACTATTTTTATCAGTGTTTTTTAAATTCAGTGTGTATATAAAGATCCCTTTTTTATTATTTACAATTAATATTTTGTGTTTCAATTCAACACTCTGTCATTACCTCCCCTGAGGCTAAAGAAGAATGAAGTCCAGCGAGATACTCTGCGATGACTGAGGACGAGAGGATGCAGTCGACCTGAATCGCTTTTAAAGCTGATTTTAACATATATTGGTTTTTCGTTTCTATTCATTTAACCAGAGGGTGGATCCAGATGTCGCTTAAATTTCAGTTCAGTTTATTTCAAAGGACGTTCAGTTCCATTAAAAAGATGCTGCACCAGAATTAGCACAAGATGCTACTTTCCATCTGTAGTCCTCAACAAAGATGCAGACAGTTTACATAATACATCACATACAAATAAAGCAAAAACACAATAATATACAAAAACACAGTACAATCTAATAATGTCAATGATGGTCAAATACCCGTCTGGTACCATCAGTGCGAGCAGGACTGTTGGTCTAAAAGTCTTTGAAAATTGTCTGCTCGTTCCATTCTTTGATGACGTCGTATGAAAAGATTGAGGGAACGCAGACTTTCTTTTGGGAACAGTCGCCCCTGGACCCTGACCTTAATGCTGGGCTTTTTAGTTGAGAGCTCGGCTGTACATGGTTCTTCAGGGGAGGAGGGGCAGCATCATGCAGGACTTCAGGTTAGGTAGGTAGAACTTTATCGATCCCTCAGGAGGTCTCCTTCGGGAAATCGTTTTTTTTCCAATTTATGTGCCACATGGATGTTGGGGAACATAATCAAGTTGTCAGCCCTCAAGATTTGATGTTTTTCAAGGATGAAGCAATGGTGGTAACGCAGAGGTTTTCAAGGATTTTGAAGGCCTGGCTGTGCAAAGATCTAAGCGGGTTTAAAACTGTGGGTTTCTCTCCGGACTATGATGACAAGCAGTACAAAGAATGTGAAATTATCATTGCATTAAAATAACATTTTGCTGCTTCCAATGATACGAAGCTCATGATGTGTTACATTTCAGCACATTACAGACTAATTAGGTGTTTATTAGGTGTTTATTAGGTGTTTATTAGGTGTTTATTATGTGTTTATTAGGTGTTTATTAGGTGCTTATTAGGTGTTTATTAGGTGCTTATTAGGTGCTTATTAGGTGTTTATTAGGTGCTTATTAGGTGTTTATTAGGTGCTTATTAGGTGTTTATTAGGTGTTTATTAGGTGCTTATTAGGTGTTTATTAGGTGTTTATTAGGTGCTTATTAGGTGTTTATTAGGTGCTTATTAGGTGCTTATTAGGTGTTTATTAGGTGTTTATTAGGTGCTTATTAGGTGTTTATTAGGTGCTTATTAGGTGTTTATTAGGTGTTTATTAGGTGCTTATTAGGTGTTTATTAGGTGCTTATTAGGTGCTTATTAGGTGTTTATTAGGTGTTTATTGGGTGCTTATTAGGTGCTTATTAGGTGTTTATTAGGTGCTCCCCAAGTCCAACAATGATGCAAGTGTATGGAAACGTATTGTGTCGTGAGCTCATGTGTCACTAAAGCCCTAATACTCAACATCTGTGTTTGACTTTTTGTTCCCAGCGACACAAACCTAAGTCCATCCAACATGGAGATGCTTTGCTTTCGTCTGCCGGGCCACGGAGATACGACCCTGAAGCACATGGACCAGCTGAGATCCCGCCAAAACTTCTGCGACATCACCATCGTGGCCAGCGACAACCAGACGTTCAAGGGTCACAAGGTGGTTCTGGCGGCGTGTTCGCCGTTTCTCAGGGATCAGTTCCTGCTCAGCCCGTCCTCCAAGCTGCAGGTAAGCGGCGTCCGAGCTGAAGCTAAGATGGTTTGGATCTGACGCTGTGGACCGACCCCACAGGTGTCCATGCTGTACAGCTCCACGGTGGTGTGCGACCTGCTGCAGTCCTGCTACACCGGCGTGCTGCAGTTCAACCCGGAGGAGATCGTCAACTACCTGACGGCGGCCAGCTACCTGCAGATGGAACACATCGTGGAGCGCTGCAGGGGAGCTCTGAAGAAGTACATGCAGCTCAAGAACCTCACGTCACACAAGGTAGACCCTCCTAACGTCTCTCACAACCTTCTTCTCAAGACCGTTCGTTTGAAGCAGATCCACGAAGACGGTTCGTCCACTGGTCACGGCGCCGGTGACGACGACCACCGGTCTCCTCTGAGCCGACCCCACAGTCCACTGGTCCGACTGGTGGAGGAGCCTGGACGAGAGTCGTCCTCTCAGGCCGGCGGACAACGGAGCGGCGACAGTCCGTCGTATGATGAGCTTTGCATCAAGGTGCAGTTAAATCATTATCATTTGTGATTCACAAAATGTTGTTACGGTGGCCCAGAAGTTCAAAAACAAAACGCTCAAATCAAAGTGTCTTGAGATGTTTCTTGAAGGAGTCAGTAGATCATCAAACACAGATGTTTCTTGAAGGAGTCAGTAGATCATCAAACACAGATGTTTCTTGAAGGAGTCAGTAGATCATCAAACACAGATGTTTCTTGAAGGAGTCAGTAGATCATCAAACACAGGTGTTTCTTGAAGGAGTCAGTAGATCATCAAACACAGATGTTTCTTGAAGGAGTCAGTAGATCATCAAACACACATGTTTCTTGAAGGAGTCAGTAGATCATCAAACACAGATGTTTCTTGAAGGAGTCAGTAGATCATCAAACACACATGTTTCTTGAAGGAGTCAGTAGATCATCAAACACAGATGTTTCTTGAAGGAGTCAGTAGATCATCAAACACATGTTTCTTGAAGGAGTCAGTAGATCATCAAACACAGAGATGTTTCTCCTAAAATAGTTTTGTTTCAATTTATCTGATACACAAACCCTTGCAACTCATTTGCATGTGTTTCAGTTTTTTCTGGAGTTTAAAAATGTTCCAGAAACAAATCTATGATTTGAGTAAATTGTAGACTTGAAATGTTTCAATGAGTTTGTACTT
This sequence comes from Callionymus lyra, assembly GCF_982586985.1. Classification (NCBI taxonomy): domain Eukaryota; kingdom Metazoa; phylum Chordata; class Actinopteri; order Syngnathiformes; family Callionymidae; genus Callionymus; species Callionymus lyra. Next base: position 2,137,620 of record NC_141820.1, on the reverse strand, counting down.
CTGAGCCACCGTAGTTTCTACAGAACGAGCAGCCAATTTTAAACGTGTAACAACGTGACGTTTGATTCTTCAACACCTGCGGTCGTACCTGTGCGGCAGGTGAACGCGTCGGACGAGGAGGACGCGGCTCACAGCGACACCTTCAGGATCTACGTCGCCGACGAGCACATGAACAGAGACAAGCTGCTGGGCGACGGCGCCGAGGACTACCTGGAGTCGGACGAGGTCCTGCTCAGAGGCGGCGAGTACGACTCCAACCCGGCCAGAGAGGACGGCTCGGAGGGTCTCCCGGTGAACGACTTCAAACACAGACTGATGCCCCCCCGGAGTGGGCGGGGCCGGGCCCGGGGGCGGGGCTTCAAGAGGAGGCGCTCGTCCCTGGAGAAGAGACTCGCCGGTCTGGGTCACGCCGACATGTGGTACATCGCCAACGCCGGCATGGCCGGGTTCGGAATGGACTTTGGCGCCGACGGCCTCCGATCAGGAGGCTTGATGTCTCTGGATCCTCCTCGCTTCGGCGCCGGGGGGGAGCGACCGTCGCCCCCCGACGCCGAGCGACCCTTCTCCCTGGAGGAGTCCGGCGCCGCCGAGGGAACCCTGGCCCTCAAGGAGGGCGGCGGCGACGAGTCGGTGGCGGTGGTGGGATCCACGTCCAGCGCCACCGGGCCCGTGATCTGCGAGCACTGCAACATGACCTTCTCCTCGGCCCACGTGCTGGCCGTGCACTCCTGCGCCACACACCTGCAGCTCACCTGCCCCTGCTGCGGGAAGCAGTTCCACAACTCGACCAAGCTGTCGCGCCACATGCTGGTGCACCGCGGCCTGAACAAGACGCACCAGTGCCCGCTCTGCTACAAGACCTTCACGCAGAAGTCCACGCTCATCGACCACATGAACCTGCACAGCGGCGAGCGGCCGCACCGCTGCGCCTACTGTCACGCCCGCTTCGCCCACAAGCCGGCGCTGAGGCGGCACCTGAAGGAGCAGCACGGCAAGACCACCGGGCAGAACTCGCTCCACGAGCAGGAGGAGCGCGAGAGAGCCGCCGGGCAGATGCAGGACGAGGAGGCCCTGAACCAGGATCACATGACGTAGACCTTTGGATCCTTGGATCCATGGATCCTTGTTGTTTTATCATCAGAACGTGTTGAAACATTTGAAAGGTTTTTATTCAACGTTCAATTCTTTGAATACATTTCATTCAAAACTGGGTGTTTTATATTTTCATTTAAATAATAATCATTTTATTTTTTAATTACTTCATAATTAATATAGTCTTCAATTCAATACAAAGTAAAGTTAAAGGACCAGCAGACGAGAACTACTGGATTAAACACTCAAGGGATCGTCTGATTGGAATTAAGAATAAGAACAAATACAATAAATATTGAATCTAGAAAATGTGTTTTTGAATCATTGGATTACGAATATTATTAAAAAAATGTTAATTTTGAATTCCTACCTTTCGATATATAGGTTTTTGATTTGAATGATTGAAATAAAGAATATTTCATTAAAGTTTCAACATTAAAAAACGTTAAATTCAAGGATGTTCTGACGACACTGACAAAGATCCTGTGTTTAAAAAGTACGGCAGCGACTCTGAACCAAATCAAGTCGACAACTGGACCCGTGACTCGTGGGTTTTACTGTGAATAGAATCGTTACCTCAATACTCTGATGTATTTTCCCTCATTTCCGGCCCAACAACACTTGAACTTGACCCTCGACCCCTCGACCCCTCGACCCCTCGCGTGTCATGGGCGTGTGATCCTGCTGTACATACGTGTCTGTGGCGGCGTCTCACTGGAACAGGAAGTGCCTCTGTTGGAACTACACACACACTCCGTCTCTGTTGGAACTACACACTCACTCCGTCTCTGTTGGAACTACACACTCACTCCGTCTCTGTTGGAACTACACACTCACTCCGTCTCTGTTGGAACTACACACTCCCTCCGTCTCTGTTGGAACTACACACTCACTCCGTCTCTGTTGGAACTACACACTCCGTCTCTGTTGGAACTACACACTCACTCCGTCTCTGTTGGAACTACACACTCGCTCCGTCTCTGTTGGAACTACACACTCACTCCGTCTCTGTTGGAACTACACACTCCCTCCGTCTCTGTTGGAACTACACACTCACTCCGTCTCTGTTGGAACTACACACTCCGTCTCTGTTGGAACTACACACTCACTCCGTCTCTGTTGGAACTACACACTCCGTCTCTGTTGGAACTACACACTCCGTCTCTGTTGGAACTACACACTCCGTCTCTGTTGGAACTACACACTCACTCCGTCTCTGTTGGAACTACACACTCACTCCGTCTCTGTTGGAACTACACACTCCGTCTCTGTTGGAACTACACACTCCGTCTCTGTTGGAACTACACACTCACTCCGTCTCTGTTGGAACTACACACTCCGTCTCTGTTGGAACTACACACTCCGTCTCTGTTGGAACTACACACTCACTCCGTCTCTGTTGGAACTACACACTCACTCCGTCTCTGTTGGAACTACACACTCCGTCTCTGTTGGAACTACACACTCACTCCGTCTCTGTTGGAACTACACACTCCGTCTCTGTTGGAACTACACACTCACTCCGTCTCTGTTGGAACTACACACTCACTCCGTCTCTGTTGGAACTACACACTCACTCCGTCTCTGTTGGAACTACACACTCACTCCGTCTCTGTTGGAACTACACACTCACTCCGTCTCTGTTGGAACTACACACTCACTCCGTCTCTGTTGGAACTACACACTCCGTCTCTGTTGGAACTACACACTCCGTCTCTGTTGGAACTACACACTCACTCCGTCTCTGTTGGAACTACACACTCACTCCGTCTCTGTTGGAACTACACACTCACTCCGTCTCTGTTGGAACTACACACTCCGTCTCTGTTGGAACTACACACTCCGTCTCTGTTGGAACTACACACTCACTCCGTCTCTGTTGGAACTACACACTCACTCCGTCTCTGTTGGAACTACACACTCCGTCTCTGTTGGAACTACACACTCCGTCTCTGTTGGAACTACACACTCACTCCGTCTCTGTTGGAACTACACACTCACTCCGTCTCTGTTGGAACTACACACTCACTCCGTCTCTGTTGGAACTACACACTCCCTCCGTCTCTGTTGGAACTACACACTCACTCCGTCTCTGTTGGAACTACACACTCCGTCTCTGTTGGAACTACACACTCACTCCGTCTCTGTTGGAACTACACACTCCGTCTCTGTTGGAACTACACACTCCGTCTCTGTTGGAACTACACACTCCGTCTCTGTTGGAACTACACACTCACTCCGCCTCTGTTGGAACTACACACTCACTCCGTCTCTGTTGGAACTACACACTCCGTCTCTGTTGGAACTACACACTCACTCCGTCTCTGCTGGAACTACACACTCACTCCGTCTCTGTTGGAACTACACACTCCGTCTCTGTTGGAACTACACACTCCCTCCGTCTCTGTTGGAACTACACACTCACTCCGTCTCTGTTGGAACTACACACTCCGTCTCTGTTGGAACTACACACTCACTCCGTCTCTGTTGGAACTACACACTCCGTCTCTGTTGGAACTACACACTCCGTCTCTGTTGGAACTACACACTCCGTCTCTGTTGGAACTACACACTCACTCCGCCTCTGTTGGAACTACACACTCACTCCGTCTCTGTTGGAACTACACACTCCGTCTCTGTTGGAACTACACACTCACTCCGTCTCTGCTGGAACTACACACTTCTTTTCAAAAAAAAGAAAGTTCTCACGTTATTCTCACGACCTCTGACCTCTGACCTCTGACCTTCACGTGAGCTGGAACTCACAGACGGAAAACCTTGACCATTGAAACAACTTTGTTTTCGAACCAAATACTTTCATCAAGACGACGTTCACTGTTTACAACATGTGGTGAAAACTGTAAATAAACAACGTTCTTAAGCGATTCTTCTCACCGATGATTTCAGAAGATTGTCAAAGAATCAGTGGCGTCAGAGAATTGATTGACAGGTTGATCTGAGCGTTTCTATGGAAATGTTTAATTCATTAAAATAATGGATTTTTCTTTTACAGAGATTTATATTCAAACTACAATAATTCGCAAATTCAATGTTTTTCAGTTTTAACTTCAACAAAAAAGCGACAATAGATCCAAAGATTGGCTGAAAGTTCGATCAAGTATCTCAACATTTAACCAACAATTATTTTTATGTTTTATTTCTTTTTGAAAATCAAAGTGTGTGAAAAGAAGGTTCATTCATTCTTTTTCTATCGCTTTATCCCTTGTGGGGTCGCGGGGGTCGCGGGGGTCGCGGGGAGACTGGAGGCAGGGGACACCCTGGACAGGACGCCATCTCAGGACACACAGAGACAGACAACCCTTCACACACACACTCATACTACCGACAGTTTCACCAAAGTTCTCGATCAACCTCTGGATGTTTCTGGACTGGAGGAGGAAACCGAGGAAACCAAATAAACCAAATAAACCAAATAAACCAAATAAACCAAATAAACCAAATATATAAAACTAGACAAAATAGACGAATATCCAGTTCAAACAAAAATGGAAAAAATATGAATATTGAGCATTTTTTTTAAATGATTGGAAAAAGAAAATCAATATAAATGTAAACAAAATCCTTAGTTTAGAAAATATGACATTTTTCCTATTATTCAAATAAACAGAATCCAGGAATAAACATTTGAAACTACAATACTCTGACTCTGATGTACATGAAACAACTGCAGCTCTAGGTGCTCAGCGTTGCCATGACAACGGTCGTAGTAACACACGCGTCGTGGACGAAGTGTCTAAACAATCATTTAATGCAAAACATAATGGACGCACAAACACACACACAAACACACACACAAACGGTCACAGGAAGTCGCCGTACACGACCTGGTTCCTCTTGTCCTTGAAGGAGCCTTTGGAGCTGTTCTGGACGGCTGTGGAGAGAAGACACCTGAGGTCACTAGAGGTCACCTGAGGTCACCTGAGGTCACCTGAGGTCACACTGACCTAGAGTCGCCCACACAGACTTCCCGGTCGCAGCGTCCAGCATCGGCTGTTTCCTGGCGATGCTGACCTTGAGGTGAACGTCGCCCACAGAGCTGCCGTTCAACTGTTGGTGTGAGAGAGAGATGATAACACAACCATCACAAGGTGTGTGTGTGTGTGTGTGTGTGTGTCAGTATCATCACTGTGTGTTGTTGTGATGTGTGACTCTATTGTATCATCAGTGTGTGTGTTGCTGTGATGTGTGACTCTATTGTATCATCAGTGTGTGTTGTTGTGATGTGTGACTCTATTGTATCATCAGTGTGTGTGTTGTTGTGATGTGTGACTCTATTGTATCATCAGTGTGTGTGTTGCTGTGATGTGTGACTCTATTGTATCATCAGTGTGTGTTGTTGTGATGTGTGACTCTATTGTTTCATCAGTGTATGTGTTGTTGTTGTGATGTGTGACTCTATTGTATCATCAGTGTGTATGTGTTGTTGTTGTGATGTGTGACTCTATTGTATCATCAGTGTGTGTTGTTGTGATGTGTGACTCTATTGTATCATCAGTGTGTGTGTGTTGTTGTGATGTGTGACTCTATTGTATCATCAGTGTGTGTGTGTTGTTGTGATGTGTGACTCTATTGTATCATCAGTGTGTGTTGTTGTGATGTGTGACTCTATTGTATCATCAATGTGTGTGTTGTTGTGATGTGTGACTCTATTGTATCATCAGTGTGTGTGTTGTTGTGATGTGTGACTCTATTGTATCATCAGTGTGTGTTGTTGTGATGTGTGACTCTATTGTATCATCAGTGTGTGTGTTGCTGTGATGTGTGACTCTATTGTATCATCAGTGTGTGTTGTTGTTGTGATGTGTGACTCTATTGTATCATCAGTGTGTGTTGTTGTTGTGATGTGTGACTCTATTGTATCATCAGTGTGTGTGTGTGTTGTTGTGATGTGTGACTCTATTGTATCATCAGTGTGTGTGTGTTGTTGTGATGTGTGACTCTATTGTATCATCAGTGTGTGTGTGTGTTGTTGTGATGTGTGACTCTATTGTATCATCAGTGTGTGTGTTGTTGTGATGTGTGACTCTATTGTATCATCAGTGTGTGTTGTTGTTGTGATGTGTGACTCTATTGTATCATCAGTGTGTGTGTGTGTTGTTGTGATGTGTGACTCTATTGTATCATCAGTGTGTGTGTGTTGTTGTGATGTGTGACTCTATTGTATCATCAGTGTGTGTGTTGCTGTGATGTGTGACTCTATTGTATCATCAGTGTGTGTTGCTGTGATGTGTGACTCTATTGTATCATCAGTGTGTGTGTTGCTGTGATGTGTGACTCTATTGTATCATCAGTGTGTGTGTTGCTGTGATGTGTGACTCTATTGTATCATCAGTGTGTGTGTTGTTGTGATGTGTGACTCTATTGTATCATCAGTGTGTGTGTTGTTGTGATGTGTGACTCTATTGTATCATCAGTGTGTGTGTTGTTGTGATGTGTGACTCTATTGTATCATCAGTGTGTGTGTTGTTGTGATGTGTGACTCTATTGTATCATCAGTGTGTATGTGTTGTTGTTGTGATGTGTGACTCTATTGTTTCATCAGTGTGTGTGTTGTTGTGATGTGTGACTCTATTGTATCATCAGTGTGTGTGTGTTGCTGTGATGTGTGACTCTATTGTATCATCAGTGTGTGTGTTGTTGTGATGTGTGACTCTATTGTATCATCAGTGTGTGTGTTGTTGTGATGTGTGACTCTATTGTATCATCAGTGTGTGTGTTGTTGTGATGTGTGACTCTATTGTATCATCAGTGTGTGTTAAATTCCAATAGTTCAAAAATACATGTCCTCAATGTATTTATTCAATTTAAATACTTTTATATAATAATAATAACACAATAATGTTGTGTAACAGTGACACAACACAACATTGGAACAACAAAGCTACACACGTGCTTCTTGTCACATGATCGTCTGTTTCTCGCGTGATTGGCTGAAGTATAATAACTCTTGTTATTGTCTGGTCACACTATTATATTGTTTTTATATTTATTCAAATATTGACTGCTTCTGTAACTATTGGAGAATTATTACAATATAAACTGTATTTGTAGACGATCATTATTCTGAAGATATTTCTAAATTTAACTACCGTATTCTCCGGACTATAGTACTCCGGAGTACAAGTATCTCCAGACATAAAATACATAATAAAGAAGTAAAAACATATATAAGTCGCACTGGAGTATAAGTCGTGTTTTTGACACAACATACATGACACAACTGAGAAGCTGGTATGTTAACATAACATATGAAGAGTTATTCAGAGAACTATAGCATCAATAACTAACTAGTTTACCAAACCATCCGTGTAACTCCAAATAACTCTTCATCCTCGTGTCACTTTTAAACAACTAACTAACTCCGGAGGTAGAAGATGCTTCCTCTTCTACGTGGAAATGATCAACACAGGCCTAGAGCGCCCTCTGGTGGTTTAGTGTGAGAATAACATGTGAAATGATATAATAATGTGGTAATAATTTCACACATAAGTCGCTCCAGAGTATAAGTCGCAGACAAACTATGAAGAAAACTGACACTTATAGTACAGAGAATACGGTATTTACAAAAATTCAACCTTTCAATACAAAAATGATTTAATTAAAATATTCAAAAAATATGTAAATCCTTTAAAAATACATTTCAGTGACAAGAAGTTTTAACATCAGATTAACTTCAATCATGGCGACGACACTGGTCTATCCAGACGTCCTTGAACGCCTCGCTGGACTCACCTCAGCCACGGCCTGATCCGCAGACTCGATCTTCTCGAAGGTGATGAAGGCACAGCTGCGAACACACGTGTTCAAGCAACCTCAGAGACACGCGTGTGGAGGCGAGTCTTACTTGCGTTGACTGTCCATGGAGAGGTCGATGATGTTGCCGTGGTGACTGAAGGCCGAGCGCAGGCCGTCCTCCGCCAGCCCGGCGCCGTACACGTACACGGTGTTGCCCTTCCTCACGCCGCGCTGCTCCGGGTACGAGTCCGAGCCTGCAGGACACGAGTCGTGAGCGGCGCAACAGGACCGGCGAGTCATGTGACTGACGTCTGAACGGAGCTTCTCGGTCCCGGTCCACGTCCCGCTCCCGGTCCATCTCTCTGCTGTGGTCTCGTTCTCGGACCCGATCCCTCTCCCGGTCCCGGTCCCTCTCCCGCGGCCGCCCTCGGTCCCGGTCCCTCTCCCGGTCTCTGTCCGTCTCGCGGCTCTTCTCCCTCTCTCGGTCTCGGTCTCGGTCTCGGTCTCGGTCCACGTCCGGGCCCGGCGTCAAGTTTCCGGCGCCGCCGCCGCCGCCGTCGTCGTCTTCCCGGAAACGCTCGCCGGGGCTGACGAAGCTTCGTGAGCAGGGAAAAAACTTTATTGATACCCTGTCCACAGACAGAACGGACTTTATTTATAATTACCTGTCGTACAGAGCCTTCCTGTGGCCTCTCTTCCCAGACTGAAACGTAAACACATTTGTATTCATTTTAAAATATCTTTTATTATTAGTAATATTATTTTATAATATATTATAAAATAATAGAATAAAATCATTTATATATGGAATAATTATTATATTGAATTTAAACTACAATTTAAAATAACTTTCACTTACATTTTATCTTTTAATTATTGGAAAAATAAAGAATTCTGCAGTATTCCTCTGTAAAACTTTGTATTATTACTCCGAAAGGTTCTGCAGTATTCCTCTGTAAAACTTTGTATTATTACTCCGAAAGGTTCTGCAGTATTCCTCTGTAAAACTTTATAGTATTACTGCGAAAGGTTCTGCAGTATTCCTCTGTAAAACTTTATAGTATTACTCCGAAAGGTTCTGCAGTATTCCTCTGTAAAACTTTGTATTATTACTCCGAAAGGTTCTGCAGTATTCCTCTGTAAAACTTTATAGTATTACTGCGAAAGGTTCTGCAGTATTCCTCTGTAAAACTTTATAGTATTACTCCGAAAGGTTCTGCAGTATTCCTCTGTAAAACGTTGTAGTATTACTGCGAAAGGTTCTGCAGTATTCCTCTGTAAAACTTTGTATTATTACTCCGAAAGGTTCTGCAGTATTGCTCTGTAAAACTTATAGTATTACTGCAAAAGGTTCTGCAGTATTCCTCTGTAAAACTTTGCAGTATTACTGCGAAAGGTTCTGCAGTATTCCTCTGTAAAACTTTGTATTATTACTCCGAAAGGTTCTGCAGTATTGCTCTGTAAAACTTATAGTATTACTGCAAAAGGTTCTGCAGTATTCCTCTGTAAAACTTTGCAGTATTACTGTGAAAGATTCTGCAGTATTCCTCTGTAAAACTTTGTAGTATTACTGCAAAAGGTTCTGCAGTATTCCTCTGTAAAACTTTGCAGTATTACTGTGAAAGATTCTGCAGTATTCCTCTGTAAAACTTTGTAGTATTACTGCAAAAGGTTCTGCAGTATTCCTCTGTAAAACTTGGTAGTATTACCCTGAAAGGTTCTGCAGTATTCCTCTGTAAAACTTTGCAGTATTACTGTGAAAGATTCTGCAGTATTCCTCTGTAAAACTTTGTAGTATTACTGCAAAAGGTTCTGCAGTATTCCTCTGTAAAACTTTGCAGTATTACTGTGAAAGATTCTGCAGTATTCCTCTGTAAAACTTTGTAGTATTACTGCAAAAGGTTCCGCAGTATTCCTCTGTAAAACTTGGTAGTATTACCCTGAAAGGTTCTGCAGTATTCCTCTGTAAAACTTGGTAGTATTACCCTGAAAGGTTCTGCAGTATTCCTCTGTAAAACTTGGTAGTATTTCCCTGAAAGGTTCTGCAGTATTCCTCTGTAAAACTTGGCAGTATTACCCTGAAAGGTTCTGCAGTATTCCTCTGTAAAACTTGGCAGTATTACCCTGAAAGGTTCTGCAGTATTCCTCTGTAAAACTTGGTAGTATTACCCTGAAAGGTTCTGCAGTATTCCTCTGTAAAACTTGGTAGTATTACCCTGAAAGGTTCTGCAGTATTCCTCTGTAAAACGTGGTAGTATTACCCTGAAAGGTTCTGCAGTATTCCTCTGTAAAACACACACCTCTAATGGGTCTTCATCCGTGGACACACTCCTCTGGAAAGGTAAGAAAGCAGGAACTGGACCTTTTTCCGGATCCTTGGAGAACAAAAATGAAAACAACACGAGTTGATTTGAGATTGTTTCCGACATCAAGGTATCGAGCAGCAGGAGCGTCTCCGTGGCTCGTCACAGGTGAGTCACAGGTGAGTCACAGGTGAGTCAGGAGTGGTCGTGGGAAAGATAAAACACACCTTCATCTTGATCTCCAGCATGCGAGAGCGTTTGAATCCAGAGTTCTTGTTCTCAGACTTGATGGCACTGATGGCTCCGGACTTGATCAGCTTCTTCGCCTGCTCCGTGGCCGTCGCCGTGTCGACCACCGGTTGGTCCGATAAGGCTGAGATGGAAACGGTGTGAGTGTAGACGAATACATCAAGTGTATAGAAACAGTGTACAAGTACACTGTACTGGTGTGTATTTTAAAAAGATACAAAACCGTGAGAAATATTTCAAAACGTAAAATACATGTGATTTACTTTGACATATTTCATCATCCCTTTGACACGCTTACATGGACTTAACCCTTGTGTTGTCTCAGGGTCAAGGTGACCCGCAAGGCCCGACAACAAATGTGTTTCTGGCATCCCTTGTGTTGTCTCTGGGTGTCTCTGGGATAGTATGTCTCAAACATACTTCTCTTAGTATACTAGAAGTAAGTATGCATCAGGATAGTGTACGTACTAACTAGTAACTAATCCTCCACAGATAGTATGTCTCAAACATACTTCTCTCAGTATACTAGAAGTAAGTGTGCATCAGGATAGTGTACGTACTAACTAGTAACTAATCCTCCACAGATAGTACGTCTCAAACATACTTCTCTCAGTATACTAGAAGTAAGTATGCATCAGGATAGTGTACGTACTAACTAGTAACTAATCCTCCACAGATAGTATGTCTCAAACATACTTCTCTCAGTATACTAGAAGTAAGTATGCATCAGGATAGTGTACGTACTAACTAGTAACTAATCCTCCACAGATAGTATGTCTCAAACATACTTCTCTTAGTATACTAGAAGTTAGTATCATCAGGATAGTGTACGTACTAACTAGTAACTAATCCTCCACAGATAGTATGTCTCAAACACACTTCTCTTAGTATACTAGAAGTTAGTATCATCAGGATAGTGTACGTACTAACTAGTAACTAATCCTCCACAGATAGTATGTCTCAAACATACTTCTCTTAGTATACTAGAAGTTAGTATCATCAGGATAGTGTACGTACTAACTAGTAACTAATCCTCCACAGATAGTATGTCTCAAACATACTTCTCTTAGTATACTAGAAGTTAGTATCATCAGGATAGTGTACGTACTAACTAGTAACTAATCCTCCACAGATAGTATGTCTCAAACATTCTTCTCTCAGTATACTAGAAGTAAGTATGCATCAGGATAGTGTACGTACTAACTAGTAACTAATCCTCCACAGATAGTATGTCTCAAACATACTTCTCTTAGTATACTAGAAGTTAGTATCATCAGGATAGTGTACGTAATAACTAGTAACTAATCCTCCACAGATAGTATGTCTCAAACATACTTCTCTTAGTATACTAGAAGTTAGTATCATCAGGATAGTGTACATACTAACTAGTAACTAATTCTCCACAGATAGTATGTCTCAAACATACTTCTCTTAGTATACTAGAAGTTAGTATCATCAGGATAGTGTACGTACTAACTAGTAACTAATCCTCCACAGATAGTATGTCTCAAACATACTTCTCTTAGTACACTAGAAGTTAGTATCATCAGGATAGTGTACGTACTAACTAGTAACTAATCCTCCACTGATAGTATGTCTCAAACATACTTCTCTTAGTATACTAGAAGTTAGTATCATCAGGATAGTGTACGTACTAACTAGTAACTAATCCTCCACAGATAGTATGTCTCAAACATACTTCTCTTAGTATACTAGAAGTTAGTATCATCAGGATAGTGTACGTACTAACTAGTAACTAATCCTCCACAGATAGTATGTCTCAAACATACTTCTCTTAGTACACTAGAAGTTAGTATCATCAGGATAGTGTACGTACTAACTAGTAACTAATCCTCCACAGATAGTATGTCTCAAACATACTTCTCTTAGTATACTAGAAGTTAGTATCATCAGGATAGTGTACGTACTAACTAGTAACTAATCCTCCACAGATAGTATGTCTCAAACATACTTCTCTTAGTACACTAGAAGTTAGTATCATCAGGATAGTGTACGTACTAACTAGTAACTAATCCTCCACAGATAGTATGTCTCAAACATACTTCTCTTAGTACACTAGAAGTTAGTATCATCAGGATAGTGTACGTACTAACTAGTAACTAATCCTCCACAGATAGTATGTCTCAAACATACTTCTCTTAGTACACTAGAAGTTAGTATCATCAGGATAGTGTACGTACTAACTAGTAACTAATCCTCCACAGATAGTATGTCTCAAACATACTTCTCTTAGTACACTAGAAGTTAGTATCATCAGGATAGTGTACGTACTAACTAGTAACTAATCCTCCACAGATAGTATGTCTCAAACATACTTCTCTTAGTACACTAGAAGTTAGTATCATCAGGATAGTGTACGTACTAACTAGTAACTAATCCTCCACAGATAGTATGTCTCAAACATACTTCTCTTAGTACACTAGAAGTTAGTATCATCAGGATAGTGTACGTACTAACTATTTCAAGAAATATGAGAAATATTGACGAGATATTAACGCCGGTATCAGCAGCGAAGACGTGTCGTCATCCTACTGCTGCTGAAAATACACCTGGAAGTATATGAATATATAATATATAATATACAAATATATGACGTAACTTTAGTTTAAAATGTCAACGACGTAAGTAAGTAAGTAATTTTTATTTATATAGCGCTTTTCGAGACCAGGGTCACAAAGAACTTAAACAATCAAAACAATATTCAATAAAGTATATATTTTAAAGATCAAGATAATACTGATAACACAACAGGAGTTCCAGAAAATCAAGGAAAAGCCTGAACAATAGAAACTGTCCATCAATTATACCCATTTAGTGTGCATGGAGCACTGCATTTCGAATACTAAGAATTGAGACGCACTCAAGCACTACAAATACTAAGTTTAAGTACGCAAGTATGCGATACGAGACACAGCTCTGAGTCTCAGGTTTGATGTAGTGCAAAAATTAATAAACAATAACAACTAGAACAATATAATGAGATTGATAGTTGTACGCATCTAAATATTAGGCAATATCGTGTACTGGTATTGTTACTTTTAAATGTGTATAGTATCCGGATACAACATTTAAGTATTGATGTTATTTTTAAAATGTTGATACTTTTGAGAACCCTAGTCTTGACAGCATAACAATGGCTCAGATATTCTTTAACTCAACAAATTAAAATCAGAAAATCTCTCTTTTAGTCTCCAAATCCTTGAAGCCTCATCAATAATAAAAACATTCTTGTTATTGTTGTCTTTCCAGGGACTCCGTCTCTACATCGACGGAGGAACACAGTACTTCTTAAAAAGATAACATTTACACACAAGTGTGTTATTCTAACTATATGAGAGACATTTAAATGGTTATCACTTCTCTTGAGTCCGCTCTGGCTCGTCTGGTTGGTTGAACTCTGTTTCTTCAGGGCAAGAAGAGCTTTTTTCTGAAACACACATTCGTTCAATAACATGAACTAACCTCAGTTACAATCAAATCGTCTAAAATGATACACTTACCTTCTTCTTAAGTTTAGCATATTTCTTCTGTAGAGCTTCTTCCTCCTCCGTCAATGAATTCGGGAAAACCATCCTCGGGTGTTTCACTCAAACAACGACACAACCAAGTGGTTCACCTTCACAAGAGATTTATATCCATGACACAAAAACACAGACAACATTCTGGAGATGCTAGCTCAAGCTAGCCTTCGTGCTAACAATACGACCATGACAGACAGCTTTATATCAGACAAATAAGTTTCCCTATGAACTCCCCGCTAATATTTACACCTTATGCACATGACAGACGCTTGAAAACGTAAGTTATTGAGCCATTATTCTCCTACCTAACGAGCTCTGCTTCACTCGAAGAACACACCGACACTTTAATATGACGTCACGTAAACCGGTGGAAATTCAACGCAGACCAAAAAAGTAATTCGCTGCATTAAAAAAAAACAATAACACGGATATTGTATTAAAGTATTATCTTCGTAATGTAAAAAATAAATATGAGATTTTTTTTTTTTTATGTTTAGTGATCAGCTTCCGCCTACGTGTGTAGCAACTTCCGTCGCGTTTGTTGACAAGTCTTGGAACATGGACGGAAAAAGTAAGATTGAAATTAAATTTGGTTTTTATCCACGAATGAGAAGTTTTTTTTTCGTTATGGGTTAAAATGTGTTTTATTTCGTTGTGGCCGCTGTTGTGATTGTCCAGCTTATGAGGTTAAAGGTGAACGTGGCAGTGAGTTTGTTGTTAAATGACAACAACGCTCGTGTTCAAGTGTTTGTGTTTGTTTATGTTTGTGTTTGTGTTTGTGTTTGTGTTTGTGTTTGTGTTTGTTTATGTTTGTGTTTGTGTTTGTGTCAGATGATCCTCCTCCTGGACCTCTGGACCTCCCGCTGGCCCTGCTGGAGATGGGTTGTTCTGGCAGGTTCGAGCTCATCACACATCCCATGCCAGGAAATACTCCAGCGCCTCAGAACACGGTCAGTACCTCAATCTTTATACGTACTACAGTAGTACTAGGTTTACACTCTGAGCCTATAGTTTAGTTTACAGAAGTATACTTCCAAGTATACTCATCTTTATACGTACTACAGGTGTACTAGGTTTACACTCTGAGCCTAAAGTTTAGTTTACAGAAGTACACTTTCAAGTACCTCAATCTTTATATGTACTACAGGTGTACTAGGTTTACACTCTGAGCCTATAGTTTAGTTTACAGAAGTATACTTCCAAGTATACTCATCTTTATACGTACTACAGTAGTACTAGGTATACTCTGAGCCTATAGTTTAGTTTACAGAAGTATACTTCCAAGTATACTCATCTTTATACGTACTACAGGTGTACTAGGTTTACACTCTGAGCCTAAAGTTTAGTTTACAGAAGTACACTTTCAAGTACCTCAATCTTTATACGTACTACAGGTGTACTAGGTTTACACTCTGAGCCTATAGTTTAGTTTACAGAAGTATACTTCCAAGTATACTTGTCTTTATATGTACTACAGGTGTACTAGGTTTACACTCTGAGCCTATAGTTTAGTTTACAGAAGTATACTTCCAAGTATACTCATCTTTATACGTACTACAGGTGTACTAGGTTTACACTCTGAGCCTAAAGTTTAGTTTACAGAAGTACACTTTCAAGTACCTCAATCTTTATACGTACTACAGGTGTACTAGGTTTACACTCTGAGCCTATAGTTTAGTTTACAGAAGTATACTTCCAAGTATACTTGTCTTTATATGTACTACAGGTGTACTAGGTTTACACTCTGAACCTATAGTTTAGTTTACAGAAGTATACTTCCAAGTATACTCATCTTTATACGTACTACAGGAGTACTAGGTTTACACTCTGAGCCTATAGTTTAGTTTACAGAAGTATACTTCCAAGTATACTCATCTTTATACGTACTACAGGTGTACTAGGTTTACACTCTGAGCCTAAAGTTTAGTTTACAGAAGTACACTTTCAAGTACCTCAATCTTTATACGTACTACAGGTGTACTAGGTTTACACTCTGAGCCTATAGTTTAGTTTACAGAAGTATACTTCCAAGTATACTCATCTTTATACGTACTACAGGTGTACTAGGTTTACACTCTGAGCCTAAAGTTTAGTTTACAGAAGTATACTTCCAAGTATACTCATCTTTATACGTACTACAGGTGTACTAGGTTTACACTCTGAGCCTATAGTTTAGTTTACAGAAGTATACTTCCAAGTATACTCATCTTTATACGTACTACAGTAGTACTAGGTTTACACTCTGAGCCTATAATTTAGTTTACAGAAGTATACTTCCAAGTATACTCATCTTTATACGTACTACAGGTGTACTAGGTTTACACTCTGAGCCTAAAGTTTAGTTTACAGAAGTACACTTTCAAGTACCTCAATCTTTATACGTACTACAGGTGTACTAGGTTTACACTCTGAGCCTATAGTTTAGTTTACAGAAGTATACTTCCAAGTATACTTGTCTTTATACGTACTACAGGTGTACTAGGTTTACACTCTGAGCCTATAGTTTAGTTTACAGAAGTATACTTCCAAGTATACTTGTCTTTATACGTACTACAGGTGTACTAGGTTTACACTCTGAGCCTTTAGTTTAGTTTACAGAAGTATACTTCCAAGTATACTCGTCTTTATACGTACTACAGGTGTACTAGGTTTGCACTCTGATAAGTATAATGAAAGTACACAGATCTTTATACTATCAATGTAGTACTTGTATACTTCTAGTATGTATTTTATTCAAATACATTCTTTAAGGTACTTTCAGGTAACGGAAATGGACACAAATATTATTATTTGCTATAAACTTGAACTCCAGCACTACATGATTGTATTCATACGATCATGTAGTACTGTTAGATGTATACTAGGGGGTAATACCTCGAAGCAAATGTGTGTATCTAACAATAACGCCAAATGTATTCTGACACCCATTTCCCATAATCCTTTGCAGTTCACTTCTGGATCATTACAATAGAAAAGAAAAGTAGAATATTGTACTTGGAGTACATGTACTTTAGTATGAGTATATATCAGTGTACTATTCTGTATATCATGTCAAAAGTAAAATTGACATACTTTTATAATAGTATATGATAATTTCACTAGAATAAACTTTATTTCATGTTGTTTTTATCCGTCCCATGTAAGTCAAAGTATATTTGCAGTACACCATGGAAGTATTTGTTTGTGAATGTACACAGTGTTTTCTTGGCAGCTCCCGCATGGTTTACCTCCCACCAGCCTGAACCTGGAGACGGAAGTAGAGAAGCAGTTCCTACGAGACCCCGGGTGGCTCCCCTTGTACGACACTGACTTTGGATTCCAGAAGTTCCTCGAGTACGTTTTTCATTGATCGTGAAGTACATGAAGTACATGAAGTACATGAAGTACATGAAGTACATGAAGTAAATGTGGATGCTTCGTTTTCTCCGGTTATTTAACGCAGTCGACCAAGAAGGAAGTTTTTCACCACTAGGGCTGCACGACCTTGGAAATAAGTGCAATATTCCATATTAGTGTCTTGAAGTGCGATCTCGATATTAATGCGATATTTTTTTCTTTCACCTCAAACTGTAGCCACGAGTACTGTAGTGAAGGTCGTGGGTTAAATAAGGAAAACGATCCGATATTTACCTTTCGTTTGAAGGAGAAAAATCTCTCTTCTAACGCTCAGTCTCGCGGGACTTGCATCGGTTTCCCGCAAAAACTGAGCGACATCAGAGAGGAGCCGCCGGCGCGTCGTGATATCACCAAATCAATAATAAATCCTTGTACACGCACACATAACACTTTATAAATTATGCTAACAACTTAGCTCGTTAGCATACGGTGAAGACGCACACATAACACTTTATAAATGATGCTAACAACTTAGCTCGTTAGCATACGGTGAAGACGCACACATAACACTTTATAAATGATGCTAACAACTTAGCTCGTTAGCATACGGTGAAGACGCACACATAACACTTTATAAATGATGCTAACAACTTAGCTCGTTAGCATACGGTGAAGACGGACACATAACACTTTATAAATTATGCTAACAACTTAGCTTGTTAGCATACGGTGAAGACGCACACATAACACATTATAAATGATGCTAACAACTTAGCTCGTTAGCATACGGTGAAGACGGACAGGTTTGTTTGGAAGTTCACGATCTTCTAAGAAAACAACTGAGACGAGATGAAAAGTTCTTACAATATGTTGCTTTAACAAAGGAGGTTGAAAGAGACGAGTGACTGGATCACTAGTGTTTGACTAGATCATAAGTTAGTATTACTTCACTGGATCACTAGTGTTTGACTAGATCATAAGTTAGTATTACTTCACTGGATCACTAGTGTTTGACTAGATCATAAGTTAGTATTACTTCACTGGATCACTAGTGTTTGACTAGATTATAAGTTAGTATTACTTCACTGGATCACTAGTGTTTGACTAGATCATAAGTTAGTATTACTTCACTGGATCACTAGTGTTTGACTAGATCATAAGTTAGTATTACTTCACTGGATCACTAGTGTTTGACTAGATCATAAGTTAGTATTACTTCACTGGATCACTAGTGTTTGACTAGATCATAAGTTAGTATTACTTCACTGGATCACTAGTGTTTGACTAGATTATAAGTTAGTATTACTTCACTGGATCACTAGTGTTTGACTAGATCATAAGTTAGTATTACTTCACTGGATCACTAGTGTTTGACTAGATCATAAGTTAGTATTACTTCACTGGATCACTAGTGTTTGACTAGATCATAAGTTAGTATTACTTCACTGGATCACTAGTGTTTGACTAGATCATAAGTTAGTATTACTTCACTGGATCACTAGTGTTTGACTAGATCATAAGTTAGTATTACTTCACTGGATCACTAGTGTTTGACTAGATCATAAGTTAGTATTACTTCACTGGATCACTAGTGTTTGACTAGATCATAAGTTAGTATTACTTCACTGGATCACTAGTGTTTGACTAGATCATAAGTTAGTATTACTTCACTGGATCACTAGTGTTTGACTAGATCATAAGTTAGTATTACTTCACTGGATCACTAGTGTTTGACTAGATCATAAGTTAGTTCCGTCGTCATAGCAACCAAGCCTAACACAGTTCACAGACGGACGGAGACGTAAACAACAACGAGACATAGAAGTACAAACTTTACTGAACGTGACACTGATTGATCAAAGTGTGTATTTAAGAAATGATTGATTTATACGATAAAAATGATAAATAATCACGTTTTCAATGCATATCACACGTGACAATATTACGATCTTTATTCACTGCTAATGGTAAGTATTGTGAACTTACAGTTGAACTTTGACCAAAAGGTGACCTCACATCATCGTGTTGCTTGAGTCGATAACGGCGTGTCTTCGGTGTTCAAAAGAAAAAACCCTTGAATGTTTAACGTTGGTTCTCCTCAGGGTGAGCAAGAGGAACGTGGACCTGGACTCTCTGCTCGACTGCAACTCTTCGCCGCTGCACTCGGAACTTTCCGTCCTGAGAGACCCGACCACGGGGATGTTGCTGGACATCACGGAGGTACCTCAGCCGTCGACCTTTGACCCCATCAGCACAGAAACACATCATCAGTGAAGCTCTGCTCAGGTGCTGCTGGAGAACACCGGCCTCTCTGCCAAGAACTCGCTCTCCCTGCAACGAAAGCCTGGTCTTCCTTCGGACGGTCATCTGGGGAGCAACACGAACTACCCCTTCTGGCCTGGTCTGGACGAGTATTGGAAACATCTCGTGAATGAACCTGCATCTCAAGTGTTGGATCCATGCATGGATCTGTAGATCTCACTGACATCCAGGGATTTTTCTATTTTTAGAGTCCAGACTAAATATGTCTGTTAAGAAGAAATGTTAAAATACAAGATTTTACACTATTTTGATGAAATATAAGATAAAAAAATAATATTTTGATGAAATATAAGATAAAAAAAAAATATATTTTGATGAAATATAAGATTAAAAATATGAGGAAGTAGACGAGGAGGAATATGATGTTGATGATGAAGATGATGATGAAGATGATGAAGATGATGATGAAGAGGATGAAGATGATGATGATGAAAATGAGGATGAAGATGATGAAGATGAAGATGACAATGAAAATGATGATGATAATGATGATGATGATGAAAATGATGATGATGACGAAGATGAAGATAAGGATGATGATTATGATAATGAAGATGATGAAGATGATGAAGATGACAATGAAAATGATGATGATGATGATGAAAATGATGATGATGATGATGAAGATAAGAATGATGAGGATGATGAAAATGAGGATGATGATGATGAAGATGATGAAAATGAGGATGATGATGAAGATGATGAGGATGATGATGAAGATGATGAAATTGATGAAGATGAGGATGATGATAATGATGAAGATGACGATGATGATGAGAATGATGAGGATGATGAAAATGATGAAGATGAGGATGATGATGATAATAATGAAGATGAGGATGAGGATGATGATGATGATGATGAGGACAGAGTTGTGTAAATAAGGTGCTGTGTTTCCTCAGGTGGGATGGAGGAGCTCACGCTGGACCAGATCCAGAAGAAATGTGAGCAGGAGACCGACGTTGACTTCGAACACGGTGAGTTCACTTACTAGTCCATTATTATTCTGAAGACTCGTTTCATTGATTGAATTCTTCCACAGATTTATTGAAGGTTCCTCCTGGTTTCAAAGTGGGGATGGACTTCAGTGACAGAGGTGAGAGACGTCAGATCCACGTGGACCACAAGAATCCATGTGTTCTGTTTCAGATGCTAAAGTTGTGAAGGAGCCCGTCAACCTCATGTCCATCCTGTCCACTCTGGACATGAAGGACCTCCAGCCTGAGGCGCCGGACGGAGGGAAGCATGAACCTGTCCAACTTCCTAGAACCAACAGTCTGGAAGATCTGGACATCCAGGTACAGAAGCAGTTTCTCCACGTGTTTTTGTGTTTGTTTTTAGAGGCTCTTTGTTTCATCTTCATGGTTTTACCTTCTTTTCTAGTTATTTTCCCCTTTTGTTGACTTTTCTTACGAGTCTAGAAAAAAAGTTATAAAACGTAGTGTGTCAGTGTCGCTGGATCGAAGTCAGAACTGCTTTGATTTCAAACCAAAATATGTCCAAACGTCATCTTTAAAAGCTGCTGGACTCACTGTATTCTCTCGTCTTCAGTCATCACTGTATCCTCTCGTCCTCAGTCATCACTGTATCCTCTCGTCCTCAGTCATCACTGTATCCTCTCGTCCTCAGTCATCACTGTATCCTCTCGTCCTCATTCCACTGTATCCTCTCATCCTCGGTCATCACTGTATCCTCTCATCCTCAGTCATCACTGTATCCTCTCGTCCTCATTCCACTGTATCCTCTCATCCTCGGTCATCACTGTATCCTCTCATCCTCAGTCATCACTGTATCCTCTCGTCCTCATTCCACTGTATCCTCTCATCCTCGGTCATCACTGTATCCTCTCGTCCTCAGTCATCACTGTATCCTCTCGTCCTCAGTCATCACTGTATCCTCTCATCCTCAGTCATCACTGTATCCTCTCGTCCTCATTCCACTGTATCCTCTCATCCTCAGTCATTACTGTATCCTCTCGTCCTCATTCCACTGTATCCTCTCATCCTTGGTCATCACTGTATCCTCTCATCCTCAGTCATCACTGTATCCTCTCGTCCTCATTCCACTGTATCCTCTCATCCTCGGTCATCAATGTATCCTCTCATCCTCAGTCATCACTGTATCCTCTCATCCTCGGTCATCACTGTATCCTCTCATCCTCGTTCCACTGTATCCCCTCGTCCTCATTCCACTGTATCCTCTCGTCCTTGGTCATCAATGTATCCTCTCGTGCTCAGTCCACTGTAACCTCTCGTCCTCAGTCCACTGTATCCTCTCGTCCTCAGTAATCACTGTATCCTCCCATCCTCAGTTATCACTGTATCCTCTTGTCCTCAGTCATCAATAAAAGTGAACCGTGGCAGAACTATGATACGAATCAAACATGATTTAAAAGCTTGTTTGTCATCAGTGACTTAATGTTGTTGAAGCTGCTTCATATATGTGAACAATATTCATGAACACGTAGATGTTGACACAAGTTTCACGTCAATGTTTACTCAGTTTGATTCTTGTGCGACAGGATTCATCAACTTCCAGCGCTCAGGAGTCCAGAGAACGAACCGAGTCGTCTCAAGCACCGAAGCATCAAGAAGAAGTTGTTAAATGGGCCGTTCCAGTGGACGTCACTTCACCGTGTGAAGACTTCCACAAGAGAATCCCTCATCCTGCCTTCACGGTAACTCCTCCACTGTTACTCCTTCACTGTAACTCCTTCACTGTACCTCCTTCACTGTAACTCCTTCACTGTACCTCCTTCACTGTACCTCCTTCACTGTAACTCCTTCACTGTACCTCCTCCACTGTTACTCCTTCACTGTAACTCCTTCACTGTACCTCCTTCACTGTAACTCCTTCACTGTAACTCCTTCACTGTACCTCCTTCACTGTAACTCCTTCACTGTACCTCCTCCACTGTTACTCCTTCACTGTACCTCCTTCACTGTACCTCCTTCACTGTACCTCCTTCACTGTACCTCCTTCACTGTAACTCCTTCACTGTACCTCCTTCACTGTACCTCCTTCACGGTAACTCCTCCACTGTTACTCCTTCACTGTACCTCCTTCACTGTACCTCCTTCACTGTACCTCCTTCACTGTAACTCCTTCACTGTAACTCCTTCACTGTAACTCCTTCACTGTACCTCCTTCACTGTAACTCCTTCACTGTAACTCCTTCACTGTAACTCCTTCACCGTACCTCCTTCACCGTAACTCCTTCACTGTTACTCCTCCACTGTTACTCCTTCACTGTACCTCCTTCACTGTAACTCCTTCACTGTAACTCCTTCACTGTACCTCCTTCACTGTAACTCCTTCACTGTACCTCCTTCACTGTAACTCCTTCACTGTACCTCCTTCACTGTAACTCCTTCACTGTAACTCCTTCACTGTAACTCCTTCACCGTACCTCCTTCACTGTAACTCCTTCACTGTACCTCTTTCACTGTAACTCCTTCACTGTAACTCCTGCACTGTAACTCCTTCACTGTACCTCCTTCACTATACCTCCTTCACTGTACCTCCTTCACTGTACCTCCTTCACTGTAACTCCTTCACTGTAACTCCTTCACCGTACCTCCTTCACCGTACCTCCTTCACCGTAACTCCTTCACCGTTACTCCTGCACCGTAACTCCTTCACCGTACCTCCTTCACTGTAACTCCTTCACTGTTACTCCTCCACTGTTACTCCTTCACTGTACCTCCTTCACTGTAACTCCTTCACTGTAACTCCTTCACTGTAACTCCTTCACTGTAACTCCTTCACTGTAACTCCTTCACTGTACCTCCTTCACTGTAACTCCTTCACTGTAACTCCTTCACTGTAACTCCTTCACTGTAACTCCTTCACTGTACCTCCTTCACTGTAACTCCTTCACTGTAACTCCTTCACCGTACCTCCTTCACTGTAACTCCTTCACTGTACCTCTTTCACTGTAACTCCTTCACTGTAACTCCTGCACTGTAACTCCTTCACTGTACCTCCTTCACTATACCTCCTTCACTGTACCTCCTTCACTGTACCTCCTTCACTGAACCTCCTTCACTGTAACTCATTCACTGTACCTCCTTCACTGAACCTCCTTCACTGTAACTCCTTCACTGTACCTCCTTCACTGTAACTCCTTCACTGTAACTCCTTCACTGTACCTCCTTCACTGTAACTCCTTCACTGTAACTCCTTCACTGTACCTCCTTCACTGTACCTCCTTCACTGTAACTCCTTCACTGTACCTCCTTCACTGTACCTCCTTCACTGTACCTCCTTCACTGTAACTCCTTCACTGTAACTCCTTCACTGTAACTCCTTCACTGTACCTCCTTCACTGTAACTCCTTCACTGTAACTCCTTCACCGTACCTCCTTCACTGTAACTCCTGCACTGTAACTCCTTCACTGTAACTCCTTCACTGTACCTCCTTCACTGTAACTCCTTCACTGTACCTCCTTCACTGTAACTCCTTCACTGTAACTCCTTCACCGTACCTCCTTCACTGTAACTCCTGCACTGTAACTCCTGCACTGTGACTCCTTCACTGTAACTCCTTCACTGTAACTCCTTCACTGTAACTCCTTCACTGTAACTCCTTCACCGTACCTCCTTCACTGTAACTCCTGCACTGTAACTCCTTCACTGTAACTCCTTCACTGTACCTCCTTCACTGTAACTCCTGCACTGTAACTCCTGCACTGTAACTCCTTCACTGTAACTCCTCCACTGTACCTCCTTCACTGTAACTCCTGCACTGTAACTCCTTCACTGTAACTCCTTCACTGTACCTCCTTCACTGTAACTCCTTCACTGTAACTCCTTCACTGTACCTCCTTCACTGTAACTCCTTCACTGTACCTCCTTCACTGTACCTCCTTCACTGTACCTCCTTCACTGTTACTCCTTCACTGTAACTCCTTCACTGTACCTCCTTCACTGTAACTCCTTCACTGTACCTCCTTCACTGTACCTCCTTCACTGTAACTCCTTCACTGTACCTCCTTCACTGTACCTCCTTCACTGTAACTCCTTCACTGTACCTCCTTCACTGTACCTCCTTCACTGTACCTCCTTCACTGTAACTCCTTCACTGTAACTCCTTCACTGTACCTCCTTCACTGTACCTCCTTCACTGTACCTCCTTCACTGTACCTCCTTCACTGTACCTCCTTCACTGTACCTCCAGTGGCCCTTCGAGCTGGACGTGTTCCAGAAACAAGCCGTGCTGAGGCTGGAGTCGCACGAGTCCATCTTCGTAGCCGCGCACACGTCGGCCGGGAAGACGGTGGTCGCCGAGTACGCCATCGCCTTGTCTCAGAAGCACATGACCAGGTGCGTGTGTTCCCTGGAGCAGGAGGTCCGTGGATGGTAACGCGTCTTCTCCACCAGGACCATCTACACCTCGCCCATCAAGGCTCTGTCCAACCAGAAGTACCGAGACTTCAAGAACACCTTCGGAGACGTGGGTCTGCTGACGGGAGACATCCGTCTGAACCCGGAGTCGTCGTGTCTCATCATGACCACGGAGATCCTCAGGTCCGTGATGCGTGAAGACAATGATGGACATAATGATCTATACATCAAACATTGTTGTTTGTAGTTAATTACATTTAAAATGTTTTTTTTTCTTTTTGCACGTAGAGTTTGATATTTTAATACAAATTCATTTTCTCAATTCAATATTTTTAAAATTCATATTCTTTTAAATCCAATATAAAAATGTTAATGTAACGGTGAAACCAGACATCACTAATAGAGTACCGAGATACTCACTGTGTACTTGGTTTGATCAAGGAGCTCTTTTACACTATTATACTACATCTATATATTGAATTAAAAAATGTATTTTTAATGATTGTAATTAGAATATCAAACTTTGTATGATCCACTGTATCCTCTCGTCCTCGGTCATCACTGTATCCTCTCGTCCTCATTCATCACTGTATCCTCTGATCCTCAGTCATCACTGTATCCTCTCATCCTCAGTCATCACTGTATCCTCTCGTCCTCAGTCATCACTGTATCCTCTCATCCTCAGTCATCACTGTATCCTCTCGTCCTCAGTCATCACTGTATCCTCTCGTCCTCAGTCATCACTGTATCCTCTCGTCCTCATTCATCACTGTATCCTCTGATCCTCAGTCGTCACTGTATCCTCTGATCCTCAGTCATCACTGTATCCTCTCATCCTCAGTCATCACTGTATCCTCTCGTCCTCAGTCATCACTGTATCCTCTCGTCCTCAGTCATCACTGTATCCTCTCGTCCTCAGTCATCACTGTATCCTCTGATCCTCAGTCATCACTGTATCCTCTCGTCCTCATTCATCACTGTATCCTCTCGTCCTCAGTCATCACTGTATCCTCTGATCCTCAGTCATCACTGTATCCTCTCATCCTCAGTCATCACTGTATCCTCTCATCCTCAGTCATCACTGTATCCTCTCATCCTCATTCATCACTGTATCCTCTCATCCTCAGTCATCACTGTATCCTCCTATCTTCAGTCATCACTGTATCCTCTCGTCCTCAGTCATCACTGTATCCTCTCATCCTCAGTCATCACTGTATCCTCTCGTCCTCATTCATCACTGTATCCTCTCGTCCTCAGTCATCACTGTATCCTCTGATCCTCAGTCATCACTGTATCCTCTCATCCTCAGTCATCACTGTATCCTCTCGTCCTCATTCATCACTGTATCCTCTCATCCTCATTCATCACTGTATCCTCTCATCCTCAGTCATCACTGTATCCTCCTATCTTCAGTCATCACTGTATCCTCTCGTCCTCAGTCATCACTGTATCCTCTCATCCTCAGTCATCACTGTATCCTCTCGTCCTCATTCATCACTGTATCCTCTCGTCCTCAGTCATCACTGTATCCTCTGATCCTCAGTCATCACTGTATCCTCTCATCCTCAGTCATCACTGTATCCTCTCGTCCTCATTCATCACTGTATCCTCTCATCTTCAGTCATCACTGTATCCCCTCGTCCTCATTCATCACTGTATCCTCTCGTCCTCAGTCATTACTGTATCCTCTCGTACTCGTTACATTGTATCCTCTCGTCCACAGTCATCACTGTATCCTCTCGTACTCGGTCCACTGTATCCTCTTGTCCTAGGTCATCAGTGTATCCTCTCATCCTCAGTCATCACTGTATCCTGTCATCTTCAGTCATCACTGTATCCTCTCATCCTCAGTCATCACTGTATCCTCTGATCCTCAGTCATCACTGAATCCTCTCGTCCTCATTCATCACTGTATCCTCTCGTCCTCAGTCATCACTGTATCCTCTGATCCTCAGTCATCACTGTATCCTCTCATCCTCAGTCATCACTGTATCCTCTCGTCCTCATTCATCACTGTATCCTCTCATCCTCAGTCATCACTGTATCCTCTCGTCCTCATTCATCACTGTATCCTCTCGTCCTCATTCATCACTGTATCCTCTCATCCTCAGTCATCACTGTATCCTCTCATCCTCAGTCATCACTGTATCCTCTCGTCCTCATTCATCACTGTATCCTCTCATCCTCAGTCATCACTGTATCCTCTCGTCCTCATTCATCACTGTATCCTCTCATCCTCAGTCATCACTGTATCCTCTCATCCTCAGTCATCACTGTATCCTCTCGTCCCCAGTCATCACTGTATTCTCTCGTACTCGGTCCACTGTATCCTCTCATCCTTGTTCCACTGTATCCTCTCATCCTCGGTCATCACTGTATCCTCTCATCCTCAGTCATCACTGTATCCTCTCATCCTCAGTCATCACTGTATCCTCTCATCCTCGGTCATCACTGTATCCTCTCGTCCTCGGTCATCACTGTATCCTCTCGTCCTCAGTCATCACTGTATCCTCTCATCCTCAGTCATCACTGTATCCTCTCATCCTCAGTCATCACTGTATCCTCTCATCCCCAGTCATCACTGTATCCTCTCATCCTCAGTCATCACTGTATCCTCTCATCCTCAGTCATCACTGTATCCTCTCATCCCCAGTCATCACTGTATCCTCTCATCCTCAGTCATCACTGTATCCTCTCATCCTCAGTCATCACTGTATCCTCTCATCCTCAGTCATCACTGTATCCTCTCATCCCCAGTCATCACTGTATCCTCTCATCCTCAGTCATCACTGTATCCTCTCATCCCCAGTCATCACTGTATCCTCTCATCCTCAGTCATCACTGTATCCTCTCATCCTCAGTCATCACTGTATCCTCTCATCCTCAGTCATCACTGTATCCTCTCATCCCCAGTCATCACTGTATCCTCTCATCCTCAGTCATCACTGTATCCTCTCATCCTTAGTCATCACTGTATCCTCTCATCCTCAGTCATCACTGTATCCTCTCATCCCCAGTCATCACTGTATCCTCTCATCCTCATTCATCACTGTATCCTCTCGTCCTCAGTCATCACTGTATCCTCTCATCCTCATTCATCACTGTATCCTCTCGTCCTCAGTCAGCACTGTATCCTCTCGTCCTCATTCATCACTGTATCCTCTCGTCCTCAGTCAGCACTGTATCCTCTCATCCTCAGTCATCACTGTATCCTCTCATCCTCAGTCATCACTGTATCCTCTCATCCCCAGTCATCACTGTATCCTCTCATCCTCAGTCATCACTGTATCCTCTCGTACTTGGTCCACTGTATCCTCTCATCCTTGTTCCACTGTATCCTCTCATCCTCATTCGTCACTGTATCCTCTCATCCTCAGTCATCACTGTATCCTCTCGTCCTCAGTCATCACTGTATCCTCTCGTCCTCATTCATCACTGTATCCTCTCATCCTCGGTCATCACTGTATCCTCTCGTCCTCATTCATCACTGTATCTTCTCGTCCTCATTCATCACTGTATCCTCTCGTCCTCAGTCGTCACTGTATCTTCTCGTCCTCATTCATCACTGTATCCTCTCATCCTCGGTCATCACTGTATCCTCTCGTCCTCAGTCATCACTGTATCCTCTCGTCCTCATTCATCACTGTATCCTCTCATCCTCGGTCATCACTGTATCCTCTCGTCCTCATTCATCACTGTATCTTCTCGTCCTCATTCATCACTGTATCCTCTCGTCCTCAGTCATCACTGTATCCTCTCGTCCTCATTCATCACTGTATCCTCTCATCCTCGGTCATCACTGTATCCTCTCGTCCTCATTCATCACTGTATCCTCTCGTCCTCATTCGTCACTGTATCCTCTCGTCCTCATTCATCACTGTATCCTCTCGTCCTCATTCATCACTGTATCTTCTCGTCCTCATTCATCACTGTATCCTCTCGTCCTCATTCATCACTGTATCCTCTCGTCCTCATTCATCACTGTATCTTCTCGTCCTCATTCATCACTGTATCCTCTCGTCCTCAGTCATCACTGTATCCTCTCGTCCTCATTCATCACTGTATCCTCTCATCCTCGGTCATCACTGTATCCTCTCGTCCTCATTCATCACTGTATCTTCTCGTCCTCATTCATCACTGTATCCTCTCGTCCTCAGTCATCACTGTATCTTCTCGTCCTCATTCATCACTGTATCCTCTCGTCCTCAGTCAGCACTGTATCCTCTCATCCTCGGTCATCACTGTATCCTCTCGTCCTCATTCATCACTGTATCCTCTCGTCCTCATTCGTCACTGTATCCTCTCGTCCTCATTCATCACTGTATCCTCTCGTCCTCATTCATCACTGTATCTTCTCGTCCTCAGTCATCACTGTATCCTCTCGTCCTCAGTCAGCACTGTATCCTCTCATCCTCAGTCATCACTGTATCCTCTCATCCTCAGTCATCACTGTATCCTCTCATCCTCAGTCATCACTGTATCCTCCTATTTATAACTATGAATTAATTAATTAAAAAAATATACAACTCAAAACCAACTCAACCTATGATTAAAGAAACTATTTATTATATTATAAATTAGTATAAATTGTTAATGTTTAGCTGTTGGTTTGAAGAAACCTCTAAATGAAGGATATATTATGGAGTCTGGATGCTCTGAGGTCACTGATGCCTCCTTAGAACCGACGGTTGCTCTGAACCTCTGGACGTCTGTCTCCAGGTCGATGCTCTACAACGGCTCGGACGTGATCCGAGACCTGGAGTGGGTGGTGTTCGACGAGGTCCACTACATCAACGACGCCGAGGTGGGTCCGAAGGTTCTGGAGCGTGTGGCGGGAGAACGTTGACGTGTGTTCCTCCACAGAGAGGCGTGGTGTGGGAGGAGGTCCTGATCATGCTGCCGGACCACGTGGGCATCATCTTCCTCAGCGCCACCGTGCCCAACGCCCTGGAGTTCAGCGAGTGGATCGGGTAAGTTCAGGGAGTCCTTCACGCCGTCCCCGTGGTGACCTCTAGCTCCACAGTCGCATCAAGAAGAAGAGGATCTTCGTGATCAGCACCATGAAGAGACCGGTTCCTCTGGAGCACTTCCTCTACACCGGCAACAGCAGCAAGACGGAGAAGGAGAAGTTCCTGCTGTTCGACGCCGAAGGAAAGTTCCTCAATAAAGGGTAATGAACGTTTGAAGACTCGCTTTTGACAGTATTTCTTCATTTCTACCATTTATGATAGTTTTAATGATATTCAAATGTGGATCCATCAAGAAAGACTTCAAACATCTAAACACCTCTTTAATGTCTAACGTCTGTCATTGAAGCCTCGACATGAGAAGAATTGATCAGAAGAAACTTGAACAAGGTTGTGTGTAGCAAAATGCTACGCTATGCTATGTTGAGCTATGCTATTGCTATGCTATTATTATGCTATGCTATGCTATGCTATATTGTGCTATGCTATTGTTAGGTTTTTGTTCCGATTAACCGACCCCTGCCATATGCTTACGCTATGCTATTACTATGCTATGTTGTGCTATGCTATTGCTATGCTATGTTGTGCTATGCTATTGCTATGCTATGTTGTGCTATGCTACGCTATATAACTGCATTACAATTTAAGTCACAAATTTTAAACTTCACCCATTTCTACTCTCATATCGACTAATGTTGATTATTTTTACAGTAATCTGTGCTTTTTATAGACAGAAATGTTTGTTCATTTTAATGTAGCGACTGCAGCTCAGTTGTCTTCGTCTTCATCTTAAAAAGACACTTAAAGACATCAAATACCTTTAACGTCACATTTGTAACATTGAACATATTGTGACGTTGTGTGTGTGTGTGTGTGTGTGTGTGTGTGTGTGTGTGTGTGTGTGTGTGTGTGCGTGTGCGTGTGCGTGTGTGTGTGTGTGTGTGTGTCAGTCACGGAGCAGCTGTGGACGCCATCAAGAGTCGAGCCAGCAAACACAGCCAGAGCTTCGGCGCCAAAGGAACGCCACGCTACACATCTGCAAGCCAGGTACACACACACGCACACACACCACACACACACACACAACACACACACACACACACACACACACCACACACACACACACACACACACACACACACACACACACACACCACACACACGCACACCACACTCACACGACGCACGCACACACACACACCACGCAACACAGACACACACACATACGCTCACCACACTCACCTGACGCACGCACACACACACACCACGCAACACAGACACACACACACACACACGACGCACGCACGCACTCACACACACACCACACTCACACACACACAACACAAACACACACACGACACACACACACACACACACACACACGCACACCACACTCACATGACGCACGCACACACACACACCACGCAACACAGACACACACACGCACACACACGACACACACACACAACGCACACACGCACACACACCACACACACACACACAACACACACACGCACACCACACTCACACAACGCACGCACACACACACACCACGCAACACAGACACACACACACACGCACACCACACTCACACGACGCATGCACACACACACCACGCAACACAGACACACACACACACACACGCACACACACGACACACACACACACACGACGCACGCACGCACTCACACACACACACACCACACTCACACACACACCACACACACACCGGTGTGCAACTGGACTAACACACACTTGTGCGGCAGGATCGCTCGGTGTGGTTGTCGCTCCTCAACTACTTGTCCAAGCAGCACATGACGCCCGTCATCGCCTTCATCTTCTCTCGCGCTCGCTGTGACGACAACGCCGCGGGACTCAACGCTCTGGACCTGACCACGTCCACGGAGAAGTCCAAGATCCACTCCTTCTTCAAGAAGAGCCTGAGCTGCCTTCAGGCCGGAGACCAGAAGCTGCCGCAGGTGTGTTGTTGTTGTGTTGTTGTTGTGTCACACTGAACCACACATCAACGCTTCTGTTGTTGTTGTTTCACACTGAACCACACGTCAACTCTTGTGTTGTTGTTGTGCGTCGCACTGATTGTGCGTCATACTGAACCACACGTCAACTCTTGTGTTGCTGTTGTGCGTCGCACTGATTGTGCGTCATACTGAACCACACGTCAACTCTTGTGTTGCTGTTGTGCGTCGCACTGATTGTGCGTCATACTGAACCACACGTCAACTCTTGTGTTGCTGTTGTGTCACACTGAACCACACGTCAACTCTTGTGTTGTTGTTGTGTCACACTGAACCACACGTCAACTCTTGTGTTGCTGTTGTGTCACACTGAACCACACGTCAACTCTTGTGTTGCTGTTGTGTCACACTGAACCACACGTCAACTCTTGTGTTGTTGTTGTGTCACACTGAACCACACGTCAACTCTTGTGTTGCTGTTGTGTCACACTGAACCACACATCAACTCTTGTGTTGCTGTTGTGTCACACTGAACCACACGTCAACTCTTGTGTTGTTGTTGTGTCACACTGAACCACACATCAACTCTTGTGTTGCTGTTGTGTCACACTGAACCACACGTCAACTCGTGTGTTGTTGTTGTGTCACACTGAACCACACATCAACTCTTGTGTTGCTGTTGTGTCACACTGAACCACACGTCAACTCTTGTGTTGCTGTTGTGTCACACTGAACCACACGTCAACTCTTGTGTTGTTGTTGTGTCACACTGAACCACACATCAACTCTTGTGTTGCTGTTGTGTCACACTGAACCACACGTCAACGCTTGTGTTGTTGTTGTGTCACACTGAACCACACGTCAACTCTTGTGTTGTTGTTGTGTCACACTGAACCACACATCAACTCTTGTGTTGTTGTTGTGTCACACTGAACCACACGTCAACTCTTGTGTTGTTGTTGTGTCACACTGAACCACACATCAACGCTTGTGTTGTTGTTGTGTCACACTGAACCACACGTCAACTCTTGTGTTGTTGTTGTGTCACACTGAACCACACATCAACTCTTGTGTTGTTGTTGTGTCACACTGAACCACACGTCAACTCTTGTGTTGTTGTTGTGTCACACTGAACCACACGTCAACTCTTGTGTTGTTGTTGTGTCACACTGAACCACACATCAACTCTTGTGTTGCTGTTGTGTCACACTGAACCACACGTCAACGCTTGTGTTGTTGTTGTGTCACACTGAACCACACGTCAACTCTTGTGTTGTTGTTGTGTCACACTGAACCACACATCAACTCTTGTGTTGTTGTTGTGTCACACTGAACCACACGTCAACTCTTGTGTTGTTGTTGTGTCACACTGAACCACACATCAACGCTTGTGTTGTTGTTGTGTCACACTGAACCACACGTCAACTCTTGTGTTGTTGTTGTGTCACACTGAACCACACATCAACTCTTGTGTTGTTGTTGTGTCACACTGAACCACACGTCAACTCTTGTGTTGTTGTTGTGTCACACTGAACCACACGTCAACTCTTGTGTTGTTGTTGTGTCACACTGAACCACACGTCAACTCTTGTGTTGTTGTTGTGTCACACTGAACCACACATCAACGCTTGTGTTGCTGTTGTGTCACACTGAACCACACGTCAACTCTTGTGTTGTTGTTGTGTCACACTGAACCACACGTCAACTCTTGTGTTGTTGTTGTTACACACTGAACCACACGTCAACTCTTGTGTTGTTGTTGTGTCACACTGAACCACACATCAACTCTTGTGTTGTTGTTGTGTCACACTGAACCACACGTCAACTCTTGTGTTGCTGTTGTGTCACACTGAACCACACGTCAACTCTTGTGTTGTTGTTGTGTCACACTGAACCACACGTCAACTCTTGTGTTGCTGTTGTGTCACACTGAACCACACGTCAACTCTTGTGTTGTTGTCGTGTCACACTGAACCACACATCAACTCTTGTGTTGTTGTTGTGTCACACTGAACCACACGTCAACTCTTGTGTTGTTGTTGTTTCACACTGAACCACACGTCAACTCTTGTGTTGCTGTTGTGCGTCGCACTGATTGTGCGTCATACTGAACCACACATCAACTCTTGTGTTGCTGTTGTGTCACACTGAACCACACGTCAACTCTTGTGTTGCTGTTGTGTCACACTGAACCACACGTCAACTCTTGTGTTGTTGTTGTGTCACACTGAACCACACGTCAACTCTTGTGTTGCTGTTGTGTCACACTGAACCACACGTCAACTCTTGTGTTGTTGTTGTGTCACACTGAACCACACATCAACTCTTGTGTTGCTGTTGTGTCACACTGAACCACACATCAACTCTTGTGTTGTTGTTGTGTCACACTGAACCACACGTCAACTCTTGTGTTGTTGTTGTGTCACACTGAACCACACGTCAACTCTTGTGTTGTTGTTGTGTCACACTGAACCACACATCAACGCTTGTGTTGTTGTTGTGTCACACTGAACCACACGTCAACTCTTGTGTTGTTGTTGTGTCACACTGAACCACACATCAACTCTTGTGTTGTTGTTGTGTCACACTGAACCACACGTCAACTCTTGTGTTGTTGTTGTGTCACACTGAACCACACGTCAACTCTTGTGTTGTTGTTGTGTCACACTGAACCACACATCAACTCTTGTGTTGCTGTTGTGTCACACTGAACCACACGTCAACTCTTGTGTTGTTGTTGTGTCACACTGAACCACACATCAACTCTTGTGTTGTTGTTGTGTCACACTGAACCACACGTCAACTCTTGTGTTGTTGTTGTGTCACACTGAACCACACGTCAACTCTTGTGTTGTTGTTGTGTCACACTGAACCACACGTCAACTCTTGTGTTGTTGTTGTGTCACACTGAACCACACATCAACGCTTGTGTTGCTGTTGTGTCACACTGAACCACACGTCAACTCTTGTGTTGTTGTTGTGTCACACTGAACCACACGTCAACTCTTGTGTTGTTGTTGTTACACACTGAACCACACGTCAACTCTTGTGTTGTTGTTGTGTCACACTGAACCACACATCATCTCTTGTGTTGTTGTTGTTACACACTGAACCACACATCAACTCTTGTGTTGTTGTTGTGTCACACTGAACCACACATCAACTCTTGTGTTGTTGTTGTGTCACACTGAACCACACATCAACTCTTGTGTTGCTGTTGTGTCACACTGAACCACACATCAACTCTTGTGTTGCTGTTGTGTCACACTGAACCACACGTCAACTCTTGTGTTGTTGTTGTGTCACACTGAATCACACGTCAACTCTTGTGTTGTTGTTGTGTCACACTGAACCACACGTCAACTCTTGTGTTGCTGTTGTGCGTCACACTGAACCACACATCAACGCTTGTGTTGCTGTTGTGCGTCGCACTGATTGTGCGTCACACTGAACCACACAACAACAAACACAATATATTGACAGAACCGTCAGTAACAAGGAGAGTAAACTTCACATCAACATTAGTTGAACTGATTATAGTCGTCGTCTCTGTATTAAACACTACTACTTTAATCCATCCTTCCTTCCTTCCTTTCCTCCTTCCTTTCCTCCTTCCTTCCTTCCTTCCTTCCTTCCTTCCTTCCTTCCTTCCTTCCTTCCTTCCTTCCTTCCTTCCTTCCTTCCTTCCTTCCTTCCTTCCTTCCTTCCTTCCTTCCTTCCTTCCTTCCTTCCTTCCTTCCTTCCTTTAATCCTTCCTTCCTTTAATCCTTTCTTCCTTCCTTCCTTTAATCCTTTCTTCCTTCCTTCCTTTAATCCTTCCTCCTTTCTTCCTTTAATCCTTCTGTCCTTCCTTCCTTCCTTTAATCCTTTCTTCCTTCCTTCCTTTAATCCTTCCTCCTTTCTTCCTTTAATCCTTCTGTCCTTCCTTCCTTCCTTCCTTCCTTCCTTCCTTCCTTCCTTCCTTCCTTCCTTCCTTCCTTCCTTCCCTCCTTCCTTCCTTCCTTCCTAAGGTAAGGTAAGGTAAGTTAGAACTTTATTGATCCTTCAGGAGGTCTTCTTCTGGAAATTGTTTTTTCCAATAGCCACAGAAAATACAGCAATTTTTCATAAAAAATAATCAAAATAAAATAAGAACAAAAACAAAGAGAAATAAAGTGAAAGAACAAGATGAAACAATATAAGTCTAAAGACAAAGAAAATAGATCAAAGAGAAACAACAAAGACAAAAGATACAAAGACTAACATAGAACATCCAGATACTTTCACTTCTGCCCCCGAACTCAGAATTGTACAATTTAATAGCCCGAGGAATGAATGAGTCCCTGAGTCTATTAGTGTTGCACCTGGTAGGAGCATTCGTGCTTCATCTGCTTCTCTGCTCACTGATGACAGTGTTCAGAGGATGATGTCATCATCATGATGGACAGTAGTTTGTTCAATGATCTCTTGTCACCAGTGAGTCCAGCTTCAACCACAGAGCTTCTGATCAATCTGTCCAACCTGTTGACCTGTTGACCTGTTGACTTGTTGACCTCCTCCTGGACACATCCCCAACACACCACAGCATAGAACACTGGCCACCACAGACTGGTAGAACATGCAGAGGAGCTTCTTGCAGATGTTAAATGATCGAAGCCTCCTCAGAAAGTACTTCTACTCTGAACCTTCTTATATACATGGTCTGTGTTGCAGGACCAGTTTACTGTCCAGACACACACCGAGGTACTTATAGTTGTCCACTATCTCCACCTCGTCGCCTCTGATGCACACTGGACGTGGCTTTGTCCTGGACCTCCCGAAATCCAAGACCAGCTCCTTGGTTTTTGAGGTGTTCAGCTGCAAGTGGTTCCTCTCACTCCAGTCCACAAAGTCACGTATCAGACTCCTGTACTCGTCCTTGCTGTTGTCCCTGATGCATCCAACAATGTCAGTGTCGTCAGCATACTTCTGGACGAGACTCAGCTCTGAGTTGTAGCAGAAGTCTGAAGTGTAGATGGTGAAGAGGAGAGGGACCAGTACTGTCCCCTGAGGTGCTCCTGTACTGCACAGTGTCAGACATGATGTCCTTCAGCCTGACATACTGTGGTCGATCAGTAAGATAATCCATAATCCAGGAGACCAGACCAGGGTCCATATGCATCTGTGTCTTCCCTCCTTCCCTCCTTCCCTCCTTCCCTCCTTCCCTCCTTCCTCAGCTCGAGGTCACAAACGAGTCTAACATTCTTGTCCAAAACTTCTTCTCTTCAGATCCTAAGAGTCAAAGACTTCCTGGTTCGAGGGATCGCGGTGCATCACAGTGGGATCCTGCCCATCCTGAAGGAGGTGGTGGAGATGCTGTTCTCACGAGGCCTGGTCAAGGTACAGTCCATCTTCTTCACCTTTAACCTCTTTCTCTTCTTTACCTTGAACCTCTTTCTCTTCTTCACCTTTAACCTCTTTCTCTTCTTCACCTTTAACCTCTTTCTCTTCTTCACCTTTAACCTCTTTCTCTTCTTTACCTTGAACCTCTTTCTCTTCTTCACCTTTAACCTCTTTCTCTTCTTCACCTTTAACCTCTTTCTCTTCTTCACCTTTAACCTCTTTCTCTTCTTCACCTTTAACCTCTTTCTCTTCTTTACCTTTAACCTCTTTCTCTTCTTTACCTTGAACCTCTTTCTCTTCTTTACCTTGAACCTCTTTCTCTTCTTCACCTTTAACCTCTTTCTCTTCTTCACCTTTAACCTCTTTCTCTTCTTCACCTTTAACCTCTTTCTCTTCTTCACCTTTAACCTCTTTCTCTTCTTTACCTTTAACCTCTTTCTCTTCTTTACCTTGAACCTCTTTCTCTTCTTCACCTTTAACCTCTTTCTCTTCTTCACCTTTAACCTCTTTCTCTTCTTCACCTTTAACCTCTTTCTCTTCTTCACCTTTAACCTCTTTCTCTTCTTCACCTTTAACCTCTTTCTCTTCTTTACCTTGAACCTCTTTCTCTTCTTCACCTTTAACCTCTTTCTCTTCTTCACCTTTAACCTCTTTCTCTTCTTCACCTTTAACCTCTTTCTCTTCTTCACCTTTAACCTCTTTCTCTTCTTCACCTTTAACCTCTTTCTCTTCTTCACCTTTAACCTCTTTCTCTTCTTCACCTTTAACCTCTTTCTCTTCTTCACCTTTAACCTCTTTCTCTTCTTTACCTTGAACCTCTTTCTCTTCTTCACCTTTAACCTCTTTCTCTTCTTTACCTTGAACCTCTTTCTCTTCTTCACCTTTAACCTCTTTCTCTTCTTCACCTATAACCTCTTTCTCTTCTTCACCTTTAACCTCTTTCTCTTCTTCACCTTTAATCTCTTTCTCTTCTTCACCTTTAACCTCTTTCTCTTCTTCACCTTGAACCTCTTTCTCTTCTTCACCTTTAACCTCTTTCTCTTCTTCACCTTTAACCTCTTTCTCTTCTTCACCTATAACCTCTTTCTCTTCTTCACCTTTAACCTCTTTCTCTTCTTCACCTTTAACCTCTTTCTCTTCTTCACCTTTAACCTCTTTCTCTTCTTCACCTTTAACCTCTTTCTCTTCTTCACCTTTAACCTCTTTCTCTTCTTCACCTTTAACCTCTTTCTCTTCTTCACCTTTAACCTCTTTCTCTTCTTCACCTTTAACCTCTTTCTCTTCTTCACCTTTAACCTCTTTCTCTTCTTCACCTTTAACCTCTTTCTCTTCTTCACCTTTAACCTCTTTCTCTTCTTCGCCTTTAATGTCTTTCTTTTCTGTGCCACGACTTTAATCCTTCCTTCCTTCCTTCCTTCCTTCCTTCCTTCCTTCCTTCCTTCCTTCCTTCCTTCCTTCCTTCCTTCCTTCCTTCCTTCCTTCCTTCCTTCCTTCCTTCCTTCATTCCTTCCTTCCTTCCTTCCTTCCTTCCTTCCTTCCTTCCTTCCTTCCTTCCTTCTTGTTCTTGATTCTATGATCAATGAAATCAGCCTCCAATCAACTTCCAGAATCTTTCTTTCTCTCCTGAACGACTACAATAACTAACAGAAGTTCATAGAAAACACAACAAACACAACAAACACAACAAACACAACAAACACAACACTAAGGAGCGTCTCTATCTTCACACCTTCTCTGACGTTCCTTCTCAACTCTGGTTCTGCAGGTTCTGTTCGCCACCGAGACGTTCGCCATGGGCGTCAACATGCCGGCCCGGACCGTGGTGTTCGACAGTCTGAGGAAACACGACGGCACCGGCTTCAGGAACCTGCTTCCTGGTATGACCTTCTGACCTTCTGACCTCCTGACCTTTGTTCCAGGGTTTCAAAGACACGTTGAATCAAACACAGTTTATGATTGTGAGAAACATTTGAACGACATGCGTCCAGAACAACAGGAAGTGACTTTATTTAAGACAAAATAATAGATTCAAAAAGTTAAAACTCTCCGGAACCAAAACAAATAACAAACACACTATTTTGAAAAGTCAACAGTAAAGAAAATAAATAATTATTACAGTAAGAATTGATTTCATCATGATTTGTTGTTTTTGTTGTTTTTATTGAATTTTAAATGTCATTTCAGTTCATTAATACAGTGATGAAGGACAGAAAAGTATCAATTACCACAGCGCCCTCTATAGGCCAGACCCTCGTGTTTCTCCTGCTTCTCCCTCAACCTTCTCTGTCCAACAATGTCTCTGATCCGAGTCTGTCTTCGGTAACTTCGTCCACAAACACAAGCAGGAAATGAAACAACTACTGAACTCATCTTCAGGAGAATACATCCAGATGGCGGGTCGAGCCGGACGCAGAGGTCTGGACCCGACCGGAACCGTGCTGGTGCTGTGTAAGAGCGGCGTCCAGGAGATCAGTGAACTGCACCAGATGATGCTGGTGAGTGTCTTCCACGTCCAAGTGTCTTCCACGTCCAAGTGTCTTAGAC
This sequence comes from Callionymus lyra, assembly GCF_982586985.1. Lineage (NCBI taxonomy): Eukaryota > Metazoa > Chordata > Actinopteri > Syngnathiformes > Callionymidae > Callionymus > Callionymus lyra. The sequence goes on along the minus strand of NC_141820.1, from coordinate 2,097,826 downwards.
GTCCAAGTGTCTTCCACGTCCAAGTGTCTTAGACGTCCAAGTGTCTTCCACGTCCAAGTGTCTTTGACGTCCAAGTGTCTTCCACGTCCAAGTGTCTTTGACGTCCAAGTGTCTTCCACGTCCAAGTGTCTTAGACGTGTCTTCGACGTCCAAGTGTCTTAGACGTGTCTTCGACGTCCAAGTGTCTTCCACGTCCAAGTGTCTTCGACGTCCAAGTGTCTTCCACGTCCAAGTGTCTTCCACGTCCAAGTGTCTTCGACGTCCAAGTGTCTTCCACGTCCAAGTGTCTTCCACGTCCAAGTGTCTTAGACGTGTCTTCGACGTCCAAGTGTCTTCGACGTCCAAGTGTCTTCGACGTCCAAGTGTCTTCGACGTCCAAGTGTCTTAGACGTGTCTTCGACGTCCAAGTGTCTTCGACGTCCAAGTGTCTTCGACGTCCAAGTGTCTTAGACGTCCAAGTGTCTTCCACGTCCAAGTGTCTTAGACGTGTCTTCGACGTCCAAGTGTCTTCCACGTCCAAGTGTCTTCCACGTCCAAGTGTCTTAGACGTGTCTTCGACGTCCAAGTGTCTTCGACGTCCAAGTGTCTTCGACGTCCGTGCATTAGTTCGGCTCACATATGATTACAGTGTTTTAGCAGCAAGGGTTTGAACTTGATGTATATTTGACAAACTGTGTTCATTTTTGTGTAGTAACAAGTATATATGTGTAGTATTGTCCAGTACTTGACTCTGGTGTTGTGATAGTGTAGTAACAAGTATATATGTGTAGTATTGTCCAGTACTTGACTCTGGTGTTGTGATAGTGTAGTAACAAGTATATATGTGTAGTATTGTCCAGTACTTGACTCTGGTGTTGTGATAGTGTAGTAACACGTATATATGTGTAGTATTGTCCAGTACTTGACTCTGGTGTTGTGATAGTGTAGTAACACGTATATATGTGTAGTATTGTCCAGTACTTGACTCTGGTGTTGTGATAGTGTAGTAACAAGTATATATGTGTAGTATTGTCCAGTACTTGGCTCTGGTGTTGTGATAGTGTAGTAACAAGTATATATGTGTAGTATTGTCCAGTACTTGACTCTGGTGTTGTGATAGTGTAGTAACAAGTATATATGTGTAGTATTGTCCAGTACTTGACTCTGGTGTTGTGATAGTGTAGTAACACGTATATATGTGTAGTATTGTCCAGTACTTGACTCTGGTGTTGTGATAGTGTAGTAACAAGTATATATGTGTAGTATTGTCCAGTACTTGACTCTGGTGTTGTGATAGTGCAGTAACAAGTATTTATGTTTAGTATTGTCCAGTACTTGACTCTGGTGTTGTGATAGTGTAGTAACAAGTATATATGTGTAGTATTGTCCAGTACTTGACTCTGGTGTTGTGATAGTGTAGTAACAAGTATCTATGTGTAGTATTGTCCAGTACTTGACTCTGGTGTTGTGATAGTGTAGTAACAAGTATATATGTGTAGTATTGTCCAGTACTTGACTCTGGTGTAGTGATAGTGTAGTAACAAGTATATATGTGTAGTATTGTCCAGTACTTGACTCTGGTGTTGTGATAGTGTAGTAACAAGTATATATGTGTAGTATTGTCCAGTACTTGATTCTGGTGTTGTGATAGTGTAGTAACACGTATATATGTGTAGTATTGTCCAGTACTTGACTCTGGTGTTGTGATAGTGTAGTAACAAGTATATATGTGTAGTATTGTCCAGTACTTGACTCTGGTGTTGTGATAGTGTAGTAACAAGTATATATGTGTAGTATTGTCCAGTACTTGACTCTGGTGTTGTGATAGTGTAGTAACAAGTATATATGTGTAGTATTGTCCAGTACTTGACTCTGGTGTTGTGATAGTGTAGTAACAAGTATATATGTGTAGTATTGTCCAGAACTTGACTCTGGTGTTGTGATAGTGTAGTAACAAGTATTTATGTTTAGTATTGTCCAGTACTTGACTCTGGTGTTGTGATAGTATAGTAACAAGTATATATGTGTAGTATTGTCCAGTACTTGACTCTGGTGTTGTGATAGTGTAGTAACAAGTATATATGTGTAGTATTGTCCAGTACTTGACTCTGGTGTTGTGATAGTGTAGTAACAAGTATATATGTGTAGTATTGTCCAGTACTTGACTCTGGTGTTGTGATAGTATAGTAACAAGTATATATGTGTAGTATTGTCCAGTACTTGACTCTGGTGTTGTGATAGTGTAGTAACAAGTATATATGTGTAGTATTGTCCAGTACTTGACTCTGGTGTTGTGATAGTGTAGTAACAAGTATATATGTGTAGTATTGTCCAGTACTTGACTCTGGTGTTGTGATAGTGTAGTAACAAGTATATATGTGTAGTATTGTCCAGTACTTGGCTCTGGTGTTGTGATAGTGTAGTAACAAGTATATATGTGTAGTATTGTCCAGTACTTGACTCTGGTGTTGTGATAGTGTAGTAACAAGTATATATGTGTAGTATTGTCCAGTACTTGACTCTGGTGTTGTGATAGTGTAGTAACACGTATATATGTGTAGTATTGTCCAGTACTTGACTCTGGTGTTGTGATAGTGTAGTAACAAGTATATATGTGTAGTATTGTCCAGTACTTGACTCTGGTGTTGTGATAGTGCAGTAACAAGTATTTATGTTTAGTATTGTCCAGTACTTGACTCTGGTGTTGTGATAGTGTAGTAACAAGTATATATGTGTAGTATTGTCCAGTACTTGACTCTGGTGTTGTGATAGTGTAGTAACAAGTATCTATGTGTAGTATTGTCCAGTACTTGACTCTGGTGTTGTGATAGTGTAGTAACAAGTATATATGTGTAGTATTGTCCAGTACTTGACTCTGGTGTAGTGATAGTGTAGTAACAAGTATATATGTGTAGTATTGTCCAGTACTTGACTCTGGTGTTGTGATAGTGTAGTAACAAGTATATATGTGTAGTATTGTCCAGTACTTGATTCTGGTGTTGTGATAGTGTAGTAACACGTATATATGTGTAGTATTGTCCAGTACTTGACTCTGGTGTTGTGATAGTGTAGTAACAAGTATATATGTGTAGTATTGTCCAGTACTTGACTCTGGTGTTGTGATAGTGTAGTAACAAGTATATATGTGTAGTATTGTCCAGTACTTGACTCTGGTGTTGTGATAGTGTAGTAACAAGTATATATGTGTAGTATTGTCCAGTACTTGACTCTGGTGTTGTGATAGTGTAGTAACAAGTATATATGTGTAGTATTGTCCAGAACTTGACTCTGGTGTTGTGATAGTGTAGTAACAAGTATTTATGTTTAGTATTGTCCAGTACTTGACTCTGGTGTTGTGATAGTGTAGTAACAAGTATATATGTGTAGTATTGTCCAGTACTTGACTCTGGTGTTGTGATAGTGTAGTAACAAGTATCTATGTGTAGTATTGTCCAGTACTTGACTCTGGTGTTGTGATAGTGTAGTAACAAGTATATATGTGTAGTATTGTCCAGTACTTGACTCTGATGTTGTGATAGTGTAGTAACAAGTATATATGTGTAGTTTTGTCCAGTACTTGACTCTGTTGTTGTGATAGTGTAGTAACAAGTATTTAGGTGTAGTATTGTCCTGTACTTGACTCTGGTGTTGTCATAGTGTAGTAACAAGTATATATGTGTAGTATTGTCCAGTACTTGACTCTGGTGTTGTGATAGTGTAGTAACAAGTATATATGTGTAGTATTGTCCAGTACTTGACTCTGGTGTTGTGATAGTGTAGTAACAAGTATCTATGTGTAGTATTGTCCAGTACTTGACTCTGGTGTTGTGATAGTGTAGTAACAAGTATATATGTGTAGTATTGTCCAGTACTTGACTCTGGTGTAGTGATAGTGTAGTAACAAGTATATATGTGTAGTATTGTCCAGTACTTGACTCTGGTGTTGTGATAGTGTAGTAACAAGTATATATGTGTAGTATTGTCCAGTACTTGATTCTGGTGTTGTGATAGTGTAGTAACACGTATATATGTGTAGTATTGTCCAGTACTTGACTCTGGTGTTGTGATAGTGTAGTTACAAGTATATATGTGTAGTATTGTCCAGTACTTGACTCTGGTGTTGTGATAGTGTAGTAACAAGTATATATGTGTAGTATTGTCCAGTACTTGACTCTGGTGTTGTGATAGTGTAGTAACAAGTATATATGTGTAGTATTGTCCAGTACTTGACTCTGGTGTTGTGATAGTGTAGTAACAAGTATATATGTGTAGTATTGTCCAGTACTTGACTCTGGTGTTGTGATAGTGTAGTAACAAGTATTTATGTTTAGTATTGTCCAGTACTTGACTCTGGTGTTGTGATAGTGTAGTAACAAGTATCTATGTGTAGTATTGTCCAGTACTTGACTCTGGTGTTGTGATAGTGTAGTAACAAGTATATATGTGTAGTATTGTCCAGTACTTGACTCTGGTGTTGTGATAGTGTAGTAACAAGTATATATGTGTAGTATTGTCCAGTACTTGACTCTGTTGTTGTGATAGTGTAGTAACAAGTATTTAGGTGTAGTATTGTCCTGTACTTGACTCTGGTGTTGTGATAGTGTAGTAACAAGTATATATGTGTAGTATTGTCCAGTACTTGACTCTGGTGTTGTGATAGTGTAGTAACAAGTATTTATGTGTAGTATTGTCCAGTACTTGACTCTGGTGTTGTGATAGTGTAGTAACAAGTATATATGTGTAGTATTGTCCAGTACTTGACTCTGGTGTTGTGATAGTGTAGTAACAAGTATTTATGTGTAGTATTGTCCAGTACTTGACTCTGGTGTTGTGATAGTGTAGTAACAAGTATCTATGTGTAGTATTGTCCAGTACTTGACTCTGGTGTTGTGATAGTGTAGTAACAAGTATATATGTGTACTATTGTCCAGTACTTGACTCTGGTGTTGTGATAGTGTAGTAACACGTATATATGTGTAGTATTGTCCAGTACTTGGCCCTGGTGTTGTGATAGTGTAGTAACAAGTATATATGTGTAGTATTGTCCTGTACTTGACTCTGGTGTTGTGATAGTGTAGTAACAAGTACATATGTGTAGTATTGTCCAGTACTTGACCAGTACTTGACTCTGACATGGTAAGAGTTTAATTTTTACACAAAAATGTCTGGAGTTTGACGAAGGTTTTAGTGTTCATGAACGTTTGTGTGTCCTGAGGATCATGTTGTGTATCATTGTGTGTGTGTGTGTGCAGGAGAACATGTTGTGTATCATTGTGTGTGTGTGTGTGTGTGTGCAGGGGAACATGTTGTGTATCATTGTGTTTGTGTGTGTGTGTGTGCAGGGGAACATGTTGTGTATC
>NC_141820.1:2077487-2087487 GCF_982586985.1 Callionymus lyra | reverse complement strand
TTTCCATGTATATACACATGTATAGTGAACACACATATATATGTATATATTTCCATGTATATACACATGTGTAGTGAACACGCATATATATGTATATATTTACATGTATATACACATGTATAGTGAACACACATATATATGTATATATTTCCATGTATATACACACACATATACATACACACACATATATATTTCCATGTATATACACATGTGTAGTGAACACACACATATATATGTATATATTTCCATGTATATACACATGTGTTGTGAACACACATATATATGTATATATTTCCATGTATATACACATGTGTAGTGAACACGCATATATATGTATATATTTACATCTATATACACATGTATTGTGAACACACATATATACGTATATATTTCCATGTATATACACATGTGTAGTGAACACACATATATATGTATATATTTCCATGTATATACACATGTGTAGTGAACACACATATATATGTATATATTTCCATGTATATACACATGTGTAGTGAACACACATATATATGTATATATTTCCATGTATATACACATGTGTAGTGAACACACATATATATGTATATATTTCCATGTATATACACATGTGTACTGAACACACATATATGTATATATTTCCATGTATATACACATGTGTAGTGAACACACATATGTATATATTTCCATGTATATACACATGTGTAGTGAACACACATATATATGTATATATTTCCATGTATATACACACATGTATTGTGAACACACACACATATATATATATTTTCATGTATATACACACACATATATATATATATTTCCATGTATATACACACATATACATATACAAACATATATATGTATATATTTCCATGTATATACACACACATATACATATACAAACATATATATATATATTTCCATGTATATACACACACATATACATACACACACATATATATTTCCATGTATATACACATGTGTAGTGAACACACACATATATATGTATATATTTACATCTATATACACATGTATTGTGAACACACATATATATGTATATATTTCCATGTATATACACATGTGTAGTGAACACACATATATATGTATATATTTCCATGTATATACACATGTGTAGTGAACACACATATATATGTATATATTTCCATGTATATACACATGTGTACTGAACACACATATATGTATATATTTCCATGTATATACACATGTGTAGTGAACACACATATGTATATATTTCCATGTATATACACATGTGTAGTGAACACACATATATATGTATATATTTCCATGTATATAAACACATGTATTGTGAACACACACACATATATATATATTTTCATGTATATACACACACATATATATATATTTCCATGTATATACACACATATACATATACAAACATATATATGTATATATTTCCATGTATATACACACACATATACATATACAAACATATATATATATATTTCCATGTATATACACACACATATACATACACACACATATATATTTCCATGTATATACACATGTGTAGTGAACACACACATATATATGTATATATTTACATCTATATACACATGTATTGTGAACACACATATATATGTATATATTTCCATGTATATACACACACATATACATACACACACATATATATTTCCATGTATATACACATGTGTAGTGAACACACACATATATATGTATATATTTCCATGTATATACACATGTGTTGTGAACACACATATATATGTATATATTTCCATGTATATACACATGTGTAGTGAACACGCATATATATGTATATATTTCCATGTATATACACATGTATTGTGAACACACATATATACGTATATATTTCCATGTATATACACATGTGTAGTGAACACACATATATATGTATATATTTCCATGTATATACACATGTGTAGTGAACACACATATATATGTATATATTTCCATGTATATACACATGTGTAGTGAACACACATATATATGTATATATTTCCATGTATATACACATGTGTAGTGAACACACATATATATGTATATATTTCCATGTATATACACATGTGTACTGAACACACATATATGTATATATTTCCATGTATATACACATGTGTAGTGAACACACATATATATGTATATATTTCCATGTATATACACACACATATACATACACACACACATATATATTTCCATGTATATACACATGTGTAGTGAACACACATATATATGTATATATTTCCATGTATATACACATGTATAGTGAACACACATATATATGTATATATTTCCATGTATATACACATGTATAGTGAACACACATATATATGTATATATTTCCATGTATATACACATGTGTAGTGAACACACATATGTATATATTTCCATGTATATACACATGTGTAGTGAACACACATATATATGTATATATTTCCATGTATATACACATGTATAGTGAACACACATATATATGTATATATTTCCATGTATATACACATGTATAGTGAACACACATATATATGTATATATTTCCATGTATATACACATGTGTAGTGAACACACATATATATGTATATATTTCCATGTATATACACATGTATAGTGAACACACATATATATGTATATATTTCCATGTATATACACATGTATAGTGAACACACATATATGTATATATTTCCATGTATATACACATGTGTAGTGAACACACATATATATGTATATATTTCCATGTATATACACACACATATACATACACACACATATATATATTTCCATGTATATACACATGTGTAGTGAACACACATATATATGTATATATTTCCATGTATATACACATGTATAGTGAACACACATATATATGTATATATTTCCATGTATATACACATGTATAGTGAACACACATATATATGTATATATTTCCATGTATATACACATGTGTAGTGAACACACATATGTATATATTTCCATGTATATACACATGTGTAGTGAACACACATATATATGTATATATTTCCATGTATATACACATGTATAGTGAACACACATATATATGTATATATTTCCATGTATATACACATGTATAGTGAACACACATATATATGTATATATTTCCATGTATATACACATGTGTAGTGAACACACATATATATGTATATATTTCCATGTATATACACATGTGTAGTGAACACACATATATATGTATATATTTCCATGTATATACACATGTATAGTGAACACACATATATATGTATATATTTCCATGTATATACACATGTGTAGTGAACACACATATATATGTATATATTTCCATGTATATACACACACATATACATACACACACATATATATTTCCATGTATATACACATGTGTAGTGAACACACATATATATGTATATATTTCCATGTATATACACATGTATAGTGAACACACATATATATGTATATATTTCCATGTATATACACATGTATAGTGAACACACATCTATATGTATATATTTCCATGTATATACACATGTGTAGTGAACACACATATATATGTATATATTTCCATGTATATACACATGTATAGTGAACACATATATATATGTATATATTTCCATGTATATACACATGTATAGTGAACACACATATATATGTATATATTTCCATGTATATACACATGTGTAGTGAACACGCATATATATGTATATATTTACATGTATATACACATGTATAGTGAACACACATATATATGTATATATTTCCATGTATATACACACACATATACATACACACACATATATATTTCCATGTATATACACATGTGTAGTGAACACACACATATATATGTATATATTTCCATGTATATACACATGTGTTGTGAACACACATATATATGTATATATTTCCATGTATATACACATGTGTAGTGAACACGCATATATATGTATATATTTACATCTATATACACATGTATTGTGAACACACATATATACGTATATATTTCCATGTATATACACATGTGTAGTGAACACACATATATATGTATATATTTCCATGTATATACACATGTGTAGTGAACACACATATATATGTATATATTTCCATGTATATACACATGTGTAGTGAACACACATATATATGTATATATTTCCATGTATATACACATGTGTAGTGAACACACATATATATGTATATATTTCCATGTATATACACATGTGTACTGAACACACATATATGTATATATTTCCATGTATATACACATGTGTAGTGAACACACATATGTATATATTTCCATGTATATACACATGTGTAGTGAACACACATATATATGTATATATTTCCATGTATATACACACATGTATTGTGAACACACACACATATATATATATTTTCATGTATATACACACACATATATATATATATTTCCATGTATATACACACACATATACATATACAAACATATATATGTATATATTTCCATGTATATACACACACATATACATATACAAACATATATATATATATTTCCATGTATATACACACACATATACATACACACACATATATATTTCCATGTATATACACATGTGTAGTGAACACACACATATATATGTATATATTTACATCTATATACACATGTATTGTGAACACACATATATATGTATATATTTCCATGTATATACACACACATATACATACACACACATATATATTTCCATGTATATACACATGTGTAGTGAACACACACATATATATGTATATATTTCCATGTATATACACATGTGTTGTGAACACACATATATATGTATATATTTCCATGTATATACACATGTGTAGTGAACACGCATATATATGTATATATTTACATCTATATACACATGTATTGTGAACACACATATATACGTATATATTTCCATGTATATACACATGTGTAGTGAACACACATATATATGTATATATTTCCATGTATATACACATGTGTAGTGAACACACATATATATGTATATATTTCCATGTATATACACATGTGTAGTGAACACACATATATATGTATATATTTCCATGTATATACACATGTGTAGTGAACACACATATATATGTATATATTTCCATGTATATACACATGTGTACTGAACACACATATATGTATATATTTCCATGTATATACACATGTGTAGTGAACACACATATATATGTATATATTTCCGTGTATATACACACACATATACATACACACACACATATATATTTCCATGTATATACACATGTGTAGTGAACACACATATATATGTATATATTTCCATGTATATACACATGTATAGTGAACACACATATATATGTATATATTTCCATGTATATACACATGTATAGTGAACACACATATATATGTATATATTTCCATGTATATACACATGTGTAGTGAACACACATATGTATATATTTCCATGTATATACACATGTGTAGTGAACACACATATATGTATATATTTCCATGTATATACACATGTATAGTGAACACACATATATATGTATATATTTCCATGTATATACACATGTATAGTGAACACACATATATATGTATATATTTCCATGTATATACACATGTGTAGTGAACACACGTATATATGTATATATTTCCATGTATATACACATGTATAGTGAACACACATATATATGTATATATTTCCATGTATATACACATGTATAGTGAACACACATATATATGTATATATTTCCATGTATATACACATGTGTAGTGAACACACATATATATGTATATATTTCCATGTATATACACACACATATACATACACACACATATATATATTTCCATGTATATACACATGTGTAGTGAACACACATATATATGTATATATTTCCATGTATATACACATGTATAGTGAACACACATATATATGTATATATTTCCATGTATATACACATGTATAGTGAACACACATATATATGTATATATTTCCATGTATATACACATGTGTAGTGAACACACATATGTATATATTTCCATGTATATACACATGTGTAGTGAACACACATATATATGTATATATTTCCATGTATATACACATGTATAGTGAACACACATATATATGTATATATTTCCATGTATATACACATGTATAGTGAACACACATATATATGTATATATTTCCATGTATATACACATGTGTAGTGAACACACATATATATGTATATATTTCCATGTATATACACATGTGTAGTGAACACACATATATATGTATATATTTCCATGTATATACACATGTATAGTGAACACACATATATATGTATATATTTCCATGTATATACACATGTGTAGTGAACACACATATATATGTATATATTTCCATGTATATACACACACATATACATACACACACATATATATTTCCATGTATATACACATGTGTAGTGAACACACATATATATGTATATATTTCCATGTATATACACATGTATAGTGAACACACATATATATGTATATATTTCCATGTATATACACATGTATAGTGAACACACATATATATGTATATATTTCCATGTATATACACATGTGTAGTGAACACACATATATATGTATATATTTCCATGTATATACACATGTATAGTGAACACATATATATATGTATATATTTCCATGTATATACACATGTATAGTGAACACACATATATATGTATATATTTCCATGTATATACACATGTGTAGTGAACACACATATATATGTATATATTTCCATGTATATACACATGTATAGTGAACACACATATATATGTATATATTTCCATGTATATACACACACATATACATACACACACACATATATATTTCCATGTATATACACATGTATAGTGAACACACATATATATGTATATATTTCCATGTATATACACACACATATACATACACACACACATATATATTTCCATGTATATACACACAGTTATAGTGAACACACATATACATGTATATATTTCCATGTATATACACATGTATAGTGAACACACATATATATGTATATATTTCCATGTATACACACATGTATAGTGAACACACATATATATGTATATATTTCCATGTATATACACATGTATAGTGAACACACATATATATGTATATATTTCCATGTATACACACATGTATAGTGAACACACATATATATGTATATATTTCCATGTATATACACATGTATAGTGAACACACATATATATGTATATATTTCCATGTATATACACACACATATACATACACACACATATATATTTCCATGTATATACACATGTGTAGTGAACACACATATATATGTATATATTTCCATGTATATACACATGTATAGTGAACACACATATATATGTATATATTTCCATGTATATACACATGTATAGTGAACACACATATATATGTATATATTTCCATGTATATACACATGTGTAGTGAACACACATATATATGTATATATTTCCATGTATATACACATGTATAGTGAACACATATATATATGTATATATTTCCATGTATATACACATGTATAGTGAACACACATATATATGTATATATTTCCATGTATATACACATGTGTAGTGAACACACATATATATGTATATATTTCCATGTATATACACATGTATAGTGAACACACATATATATGTATATATTTCCATGTATATACACACACATATACATACACACACACATATATATTTCCATGTATAAGGTAAGGTAAGGTAAGGTAAGGTAAAACTTTATTGATCCCTCAGGAGGTCTCCTTTGGGAAATTGTTTTTTTACAATAGCCAGCAATTTTTCATAAACAATAAAAAAATAATACATAAAAAATAAAATAAGAAGAACATAAAGAGGAAGAACAAGATGACACAATCTAAGTCTAAAGACAAAGACAAAGAACATAGGTCAAGGAAAGAAAAACAACAAAGACAAAGATACAAAGACTAACATGGAACAGAACATCCAGATACTCTCACTCCACTCCTGCCCCCGAACTCAGAATATGTATATATATATATATATGTATATACACATGTATAGTGAACACACATATATATGTATATATTTCCATGTATATACACACACATATACATACACACACACATATATATTTCCATGTATATACACACAGTTATAGTGAACACACATATACATGTATATATTTCCATGTATATACACATGTATAGTGAACACACATATATATGTATATATTTCCATGTATACACACATGTATAGTGAACACACATATATATGTATATATTTCCATGTATATACACATGTATAGTGAACACACATATATATGTATATATTTCCATGTATACACACATGTATAGTGAACACACATATATATGTATATATTTCCATGTATATACACATGTATAGTGAACACACATATATATGTATATATTTCCATGTATACACACATGTGTAGTGAACACACACATATATATGTATATATTTCCATGTATACACACATGTATAGTGAACACACACCTTGTTGATGTGTTCAGGCTGCTCTGCTGGAGTCGACCACTGGACTGAAGGCCTTGTCTGTGGGAAGAGTGATCGTCGTCAACAACAGTCAACACTTCAACGCTCTGGGCGTCATCATCCAGGTAGGAGCAGCTGAGGTTCATCATCCAGGTAGGAGCAGCTGAGGTTCAGGTGTGGGTTCAACTCTCACTGCCCTCTCAGGCGTCGGTGGACCTGCTCAACGCCTCCTTCACGGCGCTGCTCATCTGCGAGAGAGGAAACGAACACGGAGAAGTGAGAAGGAAGGTAGACATTCCTTTCCATCACTACATCAACACAACTCTGTTCGTCCCTGAAGGTGAGTCGACAACTGCTGCTCTCTGACTCACACTCTCTACACTCACTCATAGTCCTTTTACCAACACACAATCGTCCACGACTCACACAATCGTCCAGGACTCACACAATCGTCCAGGACTCACACCATCGTCCAGGACTCACACAATCGTCCAGGACTCACACAATCCTCCACGACTCACACAATCCTCCACGACTCACACAATCCTCCACGACTCACACAATCCTCCACGACTCACACAATCGACTCACACAATCGACTCACACAATCGACTCACACAATCGACTCACACAATCGACTCACACAATCGACTCACACAATCGACTCACACAATCGACTCACACAATCGACTCACACAATCGTCCACGAATCACACAATCGACTCACACAATCGACTCACACAATCGTCCACGAATCACACAATCGACTCACACAATTGTCCACGACTCACACAATAGACTCACACAATCGTCCACGAATCACACAATCGACTCACACAATCGTCCACGACTCACACAATCGACTCACACAATCGTCCACGACTCACACAATCGTCCACGAATCACACAATCGACTCACACAATCGACTCACACAATCGTCCACGACTCACACAATCGTCCACGAATCACACAATCGACTCACACAATCGACTCACACAATCGACTCACACAATCGACTCACACAATCGACTCACACAATCGACTCACACAATCGACTCACACAATCGACTCACACAATCGACTCACACAATCGACTCACACAATCGACTCACACAATCGTCCACGAATCACACAATCGACTCACACAATCGACTCACACAATCGTCCACGAATCACACAATCGACTCACACAATTGTCCACGACTCACACAATCGACTCACACAATCGTCCACGAATCACACAATCGACTCACACAATCGTCCACGACTCACACAATCGACTCACACAATCGTCCACGACTCACACAATCGACTCACACAATCGACTCACACAATCGACTCACACAATCGACTCACACAATCGACTCACACAATCGACTCACACAATCGACTCACACAATCGACTCACACAATCGTCCACGACTCACACAATCGACTCACACAATTGTCCACGACTCACACAATAGACTCACACAATCGTCCACGACTCACACA
>NC_141820.1:2067487-2072487 GCF_982586985.1 Callionymus lyra | reverse complement strand
GACGTGTTTCATTGGTCGACTGCACACGCGTGTGTCGTCACAGCAGGTGGTCTCACCTGACGTCACATGACGTGTTTCATTGGTCGTTCACTGCACACGCGTGTGTCGTCACAGCAGGTGGTCTCACCTGACGTCACATGACGTGTTTCATTGGTCGACTGCACACGCGTGTCGTCACAGCAGGTGGTCTGTTGTTTTTTACCAATAGCCAGCAATTTTTCATAAACAATAAAAAATAATACATAAAAAATAAAATAAGAAGAACATAAAGAGGAAGAACAAGATGACACAATCTAAGTCTAAAGACAAAGACAAAGGACATAGGTCAAGGAAAGAAAAACAACAAAGACAAAGATACAAAGACTAACATGGAACAGAACATCCAGATACTTTCACTCCACTCCTGCCCCCGAACTCAGAATTGTACAATTTAATAGCCCGAGGGATGAATGAGTCCCTGAGTCTATTTGTTTTGCACCTGGGTAGGAGCATTCGTGCACTCATTCTGCTTCTCTGCTCACTGATGACAGTGTTCAGAGGATGACTGTCATCATCCATGATGGACAGTAGTTTGTTCAATGATATCCTCTCAGAAACTGTCACCAGTGAGTCCAGCTTCATTCCAACCACAGAACCAGCCCTCCTGATCAACCTGTCCAACCTGTTGACACTCCTCTTGGACACATTTCCACCCCAACACACCACAGCATAGAACAGGACACTGGCCACCACAGACTGGTAGAACATGCAGAGGAGCTTCTTGCAGATGTTAAATGATCGAAGCCTCCTCAGAAAGTACAGTCTACTCTGAACCTTCTTATACACATGGTCTGTGTTGCAGGACCAGTTTACTGTCCATCCACACACCGAGGTACTTATAGTTGTCCACTATCTCCACCTCGTCGCCTCTGATGGACACTGGACGTGGCTTTGTCCTGGACCTCCCGAAATCCAAGACCAGCTCCTTGGTTTTTGAGGTGTTCAGCTGCAAGTGGTTCCTCTCACTCCAGTCCACAAAGTCACGTATCAGACTCCTGTACTCGTCTTCGCTGTTGTCCCTGATGCATCCAACAATGGCAGTGTCGTCAGCAGAACTTCTGGACGAGACTCAGCTCTGAGTTGTAGCAGAAGTCTGAAGTGTAGATGGTGAAGAGGAGAGGGACCAGTACTGTCCCCTGAGGTGCTCCTGTACTGCACACCATAGTGTCAGACTTGATGTCCTTCAGCCTGACATACTGTGGTCGATCAGTAAGATAGTCCGTAATCCAGGAGACCAGACCAGGGTCCACATGCATCTTAGTCAGTTTGTCCTGCAGCAGAGTGGGTTGGATAGTGTTGAAGGCACTAGAAAAGTCCAGGAACAGGATTCTCACTGAACCGCTTCCTTTATCCAAGTGGGAGTAGGTCCGATGCAGGAGGTGAAGGATGGCATCTTCCACACCAACTGCTGGCTGGTAGGCAAACTGCAGGGGGTCTTGCGCGTGCTGGACTTGTGGCGTGAGATGTTTGAGGACCAGCCGCTCCAGTGTCTTCATCAGCTGCGAAGTCAGTGCCACCGGTCTGTAATCGTTCAGCACACTCGGTCGGATCTTTTTAGGGACTGGAACGATACAGGAAGTCTTCCACAGAGTTGGTACTTTCCCCAGCCGTAGACTGAGGTTGAAGACATGCTGGAGTGGTTCAGCTAGTTCAGCAGCGCAGGTCTTTAGCAGTCGAGCAGACACCTTATCAGGACCAGCAGCCTTCCCTGGACGAATCCTCCGAAGTACATCCTGTACCTGGAGTGAGGTGAAGCTGGGAAGTGGTTCTGTGGAGCTGGGGGGGGCACAAGAAGGTGGGGCAGGTCCTGAGGCGGGCAGCAGTGAGGGTGAGGTGACCTGCTCAAACCTGTTGAAAAAGTTGTTCAGTCCATTTGCCTCATCCACCGTGTCCACTGCAGTCAGAGAGGCCTTGGTCTTGTGTCCAGTGATGGTTTTAACACCATCCCAGACCTCTCTTATTTCTTCTCGGCTCAGCTTCTCCTCCAACCTCCTCCTGTAGGTGTCCTTTGCCTCCTTCAAGCATCGCTTCACCTCCTGCTGAGCTGACCTCATGGCGTCCCTGTCTCTGCTCCTGAATGCCACTTTCTTCCTGTTAAGGACATCCTTGACCTCCTTTGTTACCCACGGTTTATTATTAGGGTAACAGCGGACAGTCTTAGTAGGGGCGACAACGTCCAAGCAGAAATTTAAATAATCTGTTAGACAGTGTGTCTGACCCTCGATGTCCTCACCATGAGACCTCAGCAGCACATCCCAGTCTGTTGTTTCAAAGCAGTCTCTGATGGCGTCCTCCACAGCTGGTGTCCACTTTCTGATTGTCTTAGTGGTCACAGTCTGTCTCTGCACCAGAGGAATGTACTGTGACTGAAGGTGGACCAGGTTGTGATCGGACCTTCCAAGTGGAGGAAGAGGTTTGGCTCTGTAGGCGTCCTTCAAGTTGGAATAAAGAAGGTCAATTGTCCTGTTATTCCTGGTGGGACAATCCACGGCCTGATGGAAAGTAGGCAGAGTAGAGTCCAGGTTGGCATGATTAAAGTCTCCAGAGATGATGATAAACGCGTCAGGATGTTGATTCTGAAGTCGAGCTGTCATTGTGTGGATCTTCTCACAGGCAGATGCAGCCGCAGCGCTCGGAGGAATGTAGACACACAGCGCGATCACGTGACTGAACTCACGCGGTAGATAATATGGACGCATGCTGACAGCCAACAGTTCTACATCTTGACAACACGAGACTTTCTTTACAGTAACGTGTCCCGGACTACACCAGCGTTTATTCACGTACATGATCAGACCTCCTGCTCTGCGCTTCCCACACGCGCGCGTCTCTGTCCGCTCTGATGGAGCTGAAACCAGGCAGATCCACGAGTGAGTCCGGAGTCAGCTGAGTGAGCCACGTCTCCGTGAAGATCAACAAGCTGCTCTCTCTGTAGATCCGCTGGTTGTTGAGGGCAGACAGCTCGTCCATCTTATTCGTCAGTGAATTGACGTTCCCCATCGTGATCGTTGGGATCGTTGGTCTGTGACGTCTCCGATTGTCCGTTAGCTTAGCCTTTAGCCTCATCCCTGCCCGACAGCCTCTGTAACGGCGCTGAAGTTCACTGCACACGCGTGTGTCGTCACAGCAGGTGGTCTCACCTGACGTCACATGACGTGTTTCATTGGTCGACTGCACACGCGTGTGTCGTCACAGCAGGTGGTCTCACCTGACGTCACATGACGTGTTTCATTGGTCGACTGCACACGCGTGTGTCGTCACAGCAGGTGGTCTCACCTGACGTCACATGACGTGTTTCATTGGTCGTTCACTGCACACGCGTGTGTCGTCACAGCAGGTGGTCTCACCTGACGTCACATGACGTGTTTCATTGGTCGACTGCACACGCGTGTGTCGTCACAGCAGGTGGTCTCACCTGACGTCACATGACGTGTTTCATTGGTCGACTGCACACGCGTGTGTCGTCACAGCAGGTGGTCTCACCTGACGTCACATGACGTGTTTCATTGGTCGACTGCACACGCGTGTGTCGTCACAGCAGGTGGTCTCACCTGACGTCACATGACGTGTTTCATTGGTCGACTGCACACGCGTGTGTCGTCACAGCAGGTGGTCTCACCTGACGTCACATGACGCGTTTCATTGGTCGACTGCACACGCGTGTGTCGTCACAGCAGGTGGTCTCACCTGACGTCACATGACGTGTTTCATTGGTCGACTGCACACGCGTGTGTCGTCACAGCAGGTGGTCTCACCTGACGTCACATGACGTGTTTCATTGGTCGACTGCACACGCGTGTGTCGTCACAGCAGGTGGTCTCACCTGACGTCACATGACGTGTTTCATTGGTCGACTGCACACGCGTGTGTCGTCACAGCAGGTGGTCTCACCTGACGTCACATGACGTGTTTCATTGGTCGACTGCACACGCGTGTGTCGTCACAGCAGGTGGTCTCACCTGACGTCACATGACGTGTTTCATTGGTCGTTCACTTCACACGCGTGTGTCGTCACAGCAGGTGGTCTCACCTGACGTCACATGACGTGTTTCATTGGTCGTTCACTGCACACGCGTGTGTCGTCACAGCAGGTGGTCTCACCTGACGTCACATGACGTGTTTCATTGGTCGACTGCACACGCGTGTGTCGTCACAGCAGGTGGTCTCACCTGACGTCACATGACGTGTTTCATTGGTCGACTGCACACGCGTGTCGTCACAGCAGGTGGTCTCACCTGACGTCACATGACGTGTTTCATTGGTCGACTGCACACGCGTGTGTCATCACAGCAGGTGGTCTCACCTGACGTCACATGACGTGTTTCATTGGTCGACTGCACACGCGTGTCGTCACAGCAGGTGGTCTCACCTGACGTCACATGACGTGTTTCATTGGTCGACTGCACACGCGTGTGTCGTCACAGCAGGTGGTCTCACCTGACGTCACATGACGTGTTTCATTGGTCGTTCACTGCACACGCGTGTGTCGTCACAGCAGGTGGTCTCACCTGACGTCACATGACGTGTTTCATTGGTCGACTGCACACGCGTGTGTCGTCACAGCAGGTGGTCTCACCTGACGTCACATGACGTGTTTCATTGGTCGACTGCACACGCGTGTGTCGTCACAGCAGGTGGTCTCACCTGACGTCACATGACGTGTTTCATTGGTCGACTGCACACGCGTGTGTCGTCACAGCAGGTGGTCTCACCTGACGTCACATGACGTGTTTCATTGGTCGTTCACTGCACACGCGTGTGTCGTCACAGCAGGTGGTCTCACCTGACGTCACATGACGTGTTTCATTGGTCGACTGCACACGCGTGTGTCATCACAGCAGGTGGTCTCACCTGACGTCACATGACGTGTTTCATTGGTCGACTGCACACGCGTGTGTCATCACAGCAGGTGGTCTCACCTGACGTCACATGACGTGTTTCATTGGTCGACTGCACACGCG
>NC_141820.1:2022487-2062487 GCF_982586985.1 Callionymus lyra | reverse complement strand
CATGTCTGACATCATGATGTGGAATTATTTCATTGAACGTTTTTAAGTTTTTGCATTTAGTATATTTTTAAATATTAAAATGAGTTATTATTATATTAAAAAGTTCATTTTTTTTTTAAATTATTTGATAAAGACATTTTAATGTGTTCAGAATTATTTGATTTATTTTTTTCCAATAAACAAAAAGTCAATTTTCCAAGTTAGATATTTTTCAAAGTGTAGTCTTTTGAATTGAGTGTACAAGTGTCTCCAGACAGAACCAACCGAGCTCAGAGCTTCTCCAACCAACCTTCAGCCAATCGTGCGACAAGCGGACGATCATGTGACCAATAGCTCGGCACTCGTTGGGTGATGTCTGGAGACACTTTTGTACCAACATTGGGTATTAAATTTAAAAAAAATTGCATTTAGAAATAAAAAAAAAGTTTGAATAATTAAAACTAGAATTTTAACCAAAAAAAATCATTAAAAAGTTAAAAAAACAAACATTTATTTATAAAATTATTTCAATTAATTCAGTCAGGCCTTCACCGAGATCATCAGGAACATGTTCTCACGAGTCAAACATGTTCTCACGAGTCAAACATGTTCTCACGAGTCAAACATGTTCTCACGAGTCAAACATGTTCTCACGAGTCAAACATGTTCTCACGAGTCCAAACATGTTCTCACGAGTCAAACATGTTCTCACGAGTCAAACATGTTCTCACGAGTCAAACATGTTCTCACGAGTCAAACATGTTCTCACGAGTCAAACATGTTCTCACGAGTCAAACATGTTCTCACGAGTCAAACATGTTCTCACGAGTCAAACATGTTCTCACGAGTCAAACATGTTCTCACGAGTCAAACATGTTCTCACGAGTCCAAACATGTTCTCACGAGTCAAACATGTTCTCACGAGTCAAACATGTTCTCACGAGTCCAAACATGTTCTCACGAGTCCAAACATGTTCTCACGAGTCAAACATGTTCTCACGAGTCAAACATGTTCTCACGAGTCAAACATGTTCTCACGAGTCAAACATGTTCTCACGAGTCAAACATGTTCTCACGAGTCAAACATGTTCTCACGAGTCAAACATGTTCTCACGAGTCAAACATGTTCTCACGAGTCAAACATGTTCTCACGAGTCAAACATGTTCTCACGGGTCAAACATGTTCTCACGAGTCAAACATGTTCTCACGAGTCAAACATGTTCTCACGAGTCCAAACATGTTCTCACGAGTCAAACATGTTCTCACGAGTCAAACATGTTCTCACGAGTCCAAACATGTTCTCACGAGTCCAAACATGTTCTCACGAGTCCAAACATGTTCTCACGAGTCAAACATGTTCTCACGAGTCCAAACATGTTCTCACGAGTCCAAACATGTTCTCACGAGTCAAACATGTTCTCACGAGTCCAAACATGTTCTCACGAGTCAAACATGTTCTCACGAGTCAAACATGTTCTCACGAGTCCAAACATGTTCTCACGAGTCAAACATGTTCTCACGAGTCCAAACATGTTCTCACGAGTCCAAACATGTTCTCACGGGTCAAACATGTTCTCACGAGTCAAACATGTTCTCACGAGTCAAACATGTTATCACGAGTCAAACATGTTCTCACGAGTCAAACATGTTCTCACGGGTCAAACATGTTCTCACGAGTCAAACATGTTCTCACGAGTCAAACATGTTCTCACGAGTCGAAACATGTTCTCACGAGTCCAAACATGTTATCACGAGTCAAACATGTTCTCACGAGTCAAACATGTTCTCACGGGTCAAACATGTTCTCACGAGTCAAACATGTTCTCACGAGTCAAACATGTTCTCACGAGTCCAAACATGTTCTCACGAGTCAAACATGTTCTCACGAGTCAAACATGTTCTCACGAGTCCAAACATGTTCTCACGAGTCCAAACATGTTCTCACGAGTCCAAACATGTTCTCACGAGTCAAACATGTTCTCACGAGTCCAAACATGTTCTCACGAGTCCAAACATGTTCTCACGAGTCAAACATGTTCTCACGAGTCCAAACATGTTCTCACGAGTCAAACATGTTCTCACGAGTCAAACATGTTCTCACGAGTCCAAACATGTTATCACGAGTCAAACATGTTCTCACGAGTCAAACATGTTCTCACGAGTCAAACATGTTCTCACGAGTCCAAACATGTTCTCACGAGTCAAACATGTTCTCACGAGTCAAACATGTTCTCACGAGTCAAACATGTTCTCACGAGTCCAAACATGTTCTCACGAGTCAAACATGTTCTCACGAGTCCAAACATGTTCTCACGAGTCCAAACATGTTCTCACGAGTCAAACATGTTCTCACGAGTCAAACATGTTCTCACGAGTCAAACATGTTCTCACGAGTCAAACATGTTCTCACGAGTCCAACATGTTCTCACGAGTCAAACATGTTCTCACGAGTCAAACATGTTCTCACGAGTCCAAACATGTTCTCACGAGTCCAAACATGTTCTCACGAGTCAAACATGTTCTCACGAGTCAAACATGTTCTCACGAGTCCAAACATGTTCTCACGAGTCAAACATGTTCTCACGAGTCAAACATGTTCTCACGAGTCCAAACATGTTCTCACGAGTCAAACATGTTCTCACGAGTCAAACATGTTCTCACGAGTCCAAACATGTTCTCACGAGTCAAACATGTTCTCACGAGTCAAACATGTTCTCACGAGTCAAACATGTTCTCACGAGTCCAAACATGTTCTCACGAGTCCAAACATGTTCTCACGAGTCAAACATGTTCTCACGAGTCCAAACATGTTCTCACGAGTCCAAACATGTTCTCACGAGTCAAACATGTTCTCACGAGTCCAAACATGTTCTCACGAGTCAAACATGTTCTCACGAGTCAAACATGTTCTCACGAGTCCAAACATGTTCTCACGAGTCAAACATGTTCTCACGAGTCCAAACATGTTCTCACGGGTCAAACATGTTCTCACGGGTCAAACATGTTCTCACGAGTCAAACATGTTCTCACGAGTCAAACATGTTCTCACGAGTCCAAACATGTTCTCACGAGTCAAACATGTTCTCACGAGTCAAACATGTTCTCACGAGTCCAAACATGTTCTCACGAGTCCAAACATGTTCTCACGAGTCCAAACATGTTCTCACGAGTCAAACATGTTCTCACGAGTCCAAACATGTTCTCACGAGTCCAAACATGTTCTCACGAGTCAAACATGTTCTCACGAGTCCAAACATGTTCTCACGAGTCAAACATGTTCTCACGAGTCAAACATGTTCTCACGAGTCCAAACATGTTATCACGAGTCAAACATGTTCTCACGAGTCAAACATGTTCTCACGAGTCAAACATGTTCTCACGAGTCCAAACATGTTCTCACGAGTCAAACATGTTCTCACGAGTCAAACATGTTCTCACGAGTCAAACATGTTCTCACGAGTCCAAACATGTTCTCACGAGTCAAACATGTTCTCACGAGTCCAAACATGTTCTCACGAGTCCAAACATGTTCTCACGAGTCAAACATGTTCTCACGAGTCCAAACATGTTCTCACGAGTCAAACATGTTCTCACGAGTCAAACATGTTCTCACGAGTCCAAACATGTTCTCACGAGTCAAACATGTTCTCACGAGTCCAAACATGTTCTCACGAGTCAAACATGTTCTCACGAGTCAAACATGTTCTCACGAGTCCAAACATGTTCTCACGAGTCCAAACATGTTCTCACGAGTCAAACATGTTCTCACGAGTCCAAACATGTTCTCACGAGTCCAAACATGTTCTCACGAGTCAAACATGTTCTCACGAGTCCAAACATGTTCTCACGAGTCAAACATGTTCTCACGAGTCAAACATGTTCTCACGAGTCCAAACATGTTCTCACGAGTCAAACATGTTCTCACGAGTCCAAACATGTTCTCACGAGTCAAACATGTTCTCACGAGTCAAACATGTTCTCACGAGTCCAAACATGTTCTCACGAGTCAAACATGTTCTCACGAGTCAAACATGTTCTCACGAGTCCAAACATGTTCTCACGAGTCCAAACATGTTCTCACGAGTCCAAACATGTTCTCACGAGTCAAACATGTTCTCACGAGTCCAAACATGTTCTCACGAGTCCAAACATGTTCTCACGAGTCAAACATGTTCTCACGAGTCCAAACATGTTCTCACGAGTCAAACATGTTCTCACGAGTCAAACATGTTCTCACGAGTCAAACATGTTCTCACGAGTCCAACATGTTCTCACGAGTCAAACATGTTCTCACGAGTCAAACATGTTCTCACGAGTCAAACATGTTCTCACGAGTCAAACATGTTCTCACGAGTCAAACATGTTCTCACGAGTCAAACATGTTCTCACGAGTCAAACATGTTCTCACGAGTCAAACATGTTCCTCTCAGGCCTTCACGGAGATCATCCGACTCACCGACGTCCAGGAGGGCACCGTGGTCCGCTGCGTCCAGCGCCTGGACGAGGTTCTGAAGGAGGTGAAGCAAGCGGCGCACATCGTGGGCGACTCGGCGCTGGAGAAGAAGATGGAGGACGCCTCGCTGGCCATTCGCCGGGACATCATCTTCACCGCCTCGCTCTACACCCACTGAATCATGGGAAGTGTTTGGACCCGTCGTCCACTGGGACAATATCAATAAAGTTGTTTTTTGTAGTTTGACGCCAACATTTCTTCGCCACTTCCTGTTTCCTGCCTCTCGTCGTCATGGCGACGAGTCGTGGAGGCAGCGGTTTGGACGCAGAGGCCCAGAGTGTCCTCAGCTCTAGACCCGCGAGACATTCCCAGGCCAGTGTTGAAAATAAAATAAACATTGAAATATATATTTTTTAAATAATTCATTTAATCATTTCTAAGTAGAAAGTTTGTTAATATTTGTTTCTTCAAAAGGTTCATTCTTTGGTGTAATAGAGTCTCCAGACTCAACCAGCAGATCTCAGAGCTACTGATCGAACTCTGTGATCTGTTGCTTTGGTCTGGAGACTCTATTATAACATTTATGTTGAATTAAAATGAACAAAAATACACTTTAGAAAATATGTTTTTTCATTATTGGAACTAGAATAACAATAGTTTTTAAATTTGAATATTTATATTTTTTATTTGAACAAAAACACGTTGAAAAGTAACTTAATCTTTAAGAAAAACAAAAAAAAATGTCAGAATAAAAATATTTTGATTTAGAAAATTTAAGATCAAACTATTTTTTTTCTATTTATAAAACAAATGATTGAATTCAATTAAATACCTTTTGTGATGTAATTATTTAATTAAATTATATTTTGAATTAATTAAATGTTATCAATATTTAATATTTTCAAAAAAACATTTTGAAAAATAGACACATTTTTATATTCTATTATTTAAAATAACATTTCAATAAAAAAAATCCGTAACAATTCAAACGTTAAATTCAGTTAATATTGAAACTGAAATACTTATTATTCCGACTGAGAACCATGGACTCAGATTTGCATCGACATGTTCTGTTGACAAAATAAGGATCCAGATGAGGAGGTGCTGTCGCTTTAAGAGCCTCTGGGAGGATCCTGGGAAAATAGAAGAGGAGAGCGAGTAAAAGAGAGGAGGAGAGAGAGGAGGAGGAAGAGAGGGAGTGAAAGAGAGGAGAAGGAAGAGAGAGAGGGAGTAAAAGAGAGGAAGAGAGAGAGAGAGGGAGTAAAAGAGAGGAAGAGAGAGAGGGAGTAAAAGAGAGGAGGAGGAAGAGAGAGAGAGAGGGAGTAAAAGAGAGGAAGAGAGAGGGAGTAAAAGAGAGGAGGAGGAAGAGAGGGAGTAAAAGAGAGGAGGAGGAAGAGAGAGAAGAGAGGAGGAGGAAGAGAGAGAGAGAGAGGAGGAGGAAGAGAGAGAGGGGAGGAGAGAGGGAGTAAAAGAGAGGAAGAGAGAGAGGAGGAGGAAGAGAGAGGGAGTAAAAGAGAGGAGGAGGAAGAGAGGGAGTGAAAGAGAGGAGGAGAGGGAAAGAGAGAGGTAGAGGGGAGGAGGAAGAGAGGAGGAGCAAGAGAAAGAGTAAAAGAGAGGAGGAGGAAGAGAGAGAAGAGAGGAGGAGGAAGAGGAAGAGTAAAAGAGGGGAAGAGAGAGAGAGAGAAGAGCGGAGGAGGAGGAGAGAGAGAGAAGAGAGGAGGAAGAGGGAGAGAGAGAGGAGGAGGAAGAGAGAGATAGAGAGAGGAGGAGGAAGAGAGAGAGAGAGGGAAGAGAGGGAGAGAGAGAGAAGAGAGGAGGAGGAGGAAGAGAGAGAGAGAGAAGAGAGGAGGAGGAGGAAGAGAGAGAGAGAAGAGAGGAGGAGGAGGAAGAGAGAGAGAGGGAGCGAGTGGTTGAACAAACACACCTGAGCGGATGAAAGAAGGAACATCTTGAGACGAACATGAACTAAATCACCTGCATCGCTGCGCACGAACGTTCCCGAGAGTCTCCGGAGAAGAACGAACAGCCGCCGTTCAACTGGACGTCGAAGGAATGTCGGAAAAACACGGTTCGTTGTTGGGAATTTATTTCTTCATGATCTTTTGTTCCAGAAGAAGAAGAGAATCTGACGCGTGACGCGTGTGTACGAGGAGGAGATGATCGATGGAAGCGATTCCATGATATCGATCTGTTATATCGTGTTAGCATGACGTGATGCTACGATGCTAATGGTTGTTGCTACAGTACTACTAGATTATAATCTGGTAGTACTGTAGTACTTTTACTTCAATGACGAGAGAGAGTCTGACAGTTATGTAACACTGAGTGACAACCTTTAGCTTTAAGAATGAAGATAATCTGACAAAATATTAAATAAGAATGAAGATAATCTGACAAAATATTAAATAAGAATGAAGATAATCTAACAAAATATTAAATACCAATGAAGATAATCCAACAAATATTAAATAAGAATGAAGATAATCTGACAAAATATTAAATAAGAATGAAGATAATCTGACAAAATATTAAATAAGAATGAAGATAATCTAACAAAATATTAAATAAAAATGAAGATAATCTAACAAAATATTAAATAAGAATGAAGATAATCTAACAAAATATTAAATAAGAATGAAGATAAACTAACAAAATATTAAATAAAAATGAAGATAAATTAACAAAATATTAAATAAGAATGAAGATAATCTAACAAAATATTAAATAAGAATGAAGATAATCTAACAAAAATATTAAATAAGAATGAAGATAATCGAACAAAATATTAAATAAGAATGAAGATAAATTAACAAAATATTAAATAAGAATGAAGATAATCTGACAAAATATTAAATAAGAATGAAGATAATCTAACAAAAATATTAAATAAGAATGAAGATAAATTAACAAAATATTAAATAAGAATGAAGATAATCTAACAAAATATTAAATAAGAATGAAGATAATCTAACAAAATATTAAATAAAAATGAAGATAATCTAACAAAATATTAAATAAGAATGAAGATAATCTAACAAAATATTAAATAAGAATGAAGATAATCTAACAAAATATTAAATAAGAATGAAGATAATCCAACAAATATTAAATAAGAATGAAGATAAACTAACAAAATATTAAATAAAAATGAAGATAAATTAACAAAATATTAAATAAGAATGAAGATAATCTAACAAAATATTAAATAAGAATGAAGATAATCTAACAAAAATATTAAATAAGAATGAAGATAATCGAACAAAATATTAAATAAGAATGAAGATAAATTAACAAAATATTAAATAAGAATGAAGATAATCTGACAAAATATTAAATAAGAATGAAGATAATCTAACAAAATATTAAATAAGAATGAAGATAATCTGACAAAATATTAAATAAGAATGAAGATAATCTAACAAAAATATTAAATAAGAATGAAGATAAATTAACAAAATATTAAATAAGAATGAAGATAATCTGACAAAATATTAAATAAGAATGAAGATAATCTGACAAAATATTAAATAAGAATGAAGATAATCTAACAAAAATATTAAATAAGAATGAAGATAATCTAACAAAATATTAAATAAGAATGAAGATAATCTGACAAAATATTAAAAAAGAATGAAGATAATCTGACAAAATATTAAATAAGAATGAAGATAATCTAAAAAAAATATTAAATAAGAATGAAGATAATCTAACAAAATATTAAATAAAAATGAAGATAAATTAACAAAATATTAAATAAGAATGAAGATAATCTAACAAAATATTAAATAAGAATGAAGATAATCCAACAAAATATTAAATACCAATGAAGATAATCCAACAAATA
Source organism: Callionymus lyra (assembly GCF_982586985.1). NCBI lineage: Eukaryota > Metazoa > Chordata > Actinopteri > Syngnathiformes > Callionymidae > Callionymus > Callionymus lyra. Next base: position 2,054,210 of record NC_141820.1, on the reverse strand, counting down.
TTAAATAAGAATGAAGATAATCTGACAAAATATTAAATAAGAATAAAGATAAATTAACAAAATATTAAATAAGAATGAAGATAATCTGACAAAATATTAAATAAGAATGAAGATAATCTGACAAAATATTAAATAAGAATGAAGATAATCTGACAAAATATTAAATAAGAATGAAGATAATCTGACAAAATATTAAATAAGAATGAAGATAATCTAACAAAAATATTAAATAAGAATGAAGATAATCTAAAAAAATATTAAATCAGAATGAAGATAATCCAACAAAATATTAAATACCAATGAAGATAATCCAACAAATATTAAATAACAATGAAGATAATCCAACAAATATTAAATAAGAATGAAGATAATCTAAAAAAAAATTAAATAACAATGAAGATAATCTAACAAAAATATTAAATAACAATGAAGATAATCTAACAAAAATATTAAATAATAATGAAGATAATCTAACAAAAATATTAAATAAGAATGAAGATAATCTAAAAAAAATATTAAATCAGAATGAAGATAATCCAACAAAATATTAAATAAGAATGAAGATAATCCAACAAATATTAAATAAGAATGAAGATAAATTAACAAAATATTAAATAAGAATGAAGATAATCTAACAAAATATTAAATAAGAATGAAGATAATCTAACAAAATATTAAATACCAATGAAGATAATCCAACAAATATTAAATAAGAATGAAGATAATCTAACTAAATATTAAATAAGAATGAAGATAATCCAACAAATATTAAATAAGAATGAAGATAATCTAACAAAATATTAAATAAGAATGAAGATAAATTAAAAAAATATAAAATAAGAATGAAGATAATCTAACAAAATATTAAATAAGAATGAAGATAATCTAACAAAATATTAAATAAGAATGAAGATAATCCAACAAAATATTAAATAAGAATGAAGATAATCCAACAAAATATTAAATAAGAATGAAGATAAATTAACAAAATATTAAATAAGAATGAAGATAATCCAACAAAATATTAAATAAGAATGAAGATAATCCAACAAATATTAAATAAGAATAAAGATAATCTAACAAAAAATTAAATAAGAATGAAGATAATCTAACAAAATATTAAATAAGAATGAAGATAAATTAACAAAATATTAAATAAGAATGAAGATAATCCAACAAAATATTAAATAACAATGAAGATAATCTAACAAAATATTAAATAAGAATGAAGATAAATTAACAAAATATTAAATAAGAATGAAGATAATCTAACAAAATATTAAATAAGAATGAAGATAATCTAACAAAATATTAAATAAGAATGAAGATAATCCTACAGAATATTAAATAAGAATGAAGATAATCTAACAAAATATTAAATAAGAATGAAGATAATCTAACAAAAATATTAAATAATAATGAAGATAATCTAACAAAAATATTAAATAATAATGAAGATAATCTAACAAAAATATTAAATAACAATGACGATAATCTAAAAAAAATATTAAATAACAATGAAGATAATCTAACAAAATATTAAATAACAATGAAGATAATCTAACAAAATATTAAATAACAATGAAGATAATCTAAGATAATATGATGTCAGAAGGTTCTCTAGATTCAAGATATTCTTAATTTAAAACATTCTTACTTGAATGAATAACAATGAACTACTTGATAGTATTGATTAGTTATTATTCTATTGACTATCATCGATATATTGATCACACTTCAGTTGAGCTAGCTAGTTGCTAATGCTAACGGTCAGTGTAAATATGTTAGTTAACCGACTGTGTGGTCAGAACAACTGCAGGAAAGACACACTTTTATTGATCATGAAATTGGATGTTAATGAATGTTACAGTATTATGGGATTATTGTGTCAATCAATCAACAAATCTCTATTTTTGGATTTTTTTTAAAGTTTCTATATTTTAATATCGGAAAAATATTGATATCGTGATATTGTCACGTGTGATATGCATCGAAAACATGTGAAAAATATTATCAATCATTTCTTAAATACTTACTTCGATCAATCAGTGTCACGTTCTGTATAGTTTGTACTTCTATGTCTCGTTGTTGTTTACGTCTCCGTCCGTCTGTGAACTGTGTTAGGCTCGGTTGCTATGACGACGCGTCTTGTCTCAGTATATCCAGTGAAGTAATACTAACTTCTGATCTAGTCAAACACTAGTGATCCAGTGAAGTAATACTAATTTATGATCTAGTCAAACACTAGTGATCCAGTGAAGTAATACTAACTTCTGATCTAGTCAAACACTAGTGATCCAGTGAAGTAATACTAATTTATGATCTAGTCAAACACTAGTGATCCAGTGAAGTAATACTAACTTCTGATCTAGTCAAACACTAGTGATCCAGTGAAGTAATACTAACTTCTGATCTAGTCAAACACTAGTGATCCAGTGAAGTAATACTAACTTCTGATCTAGTCAAACACTAGTGATCCAGTGAAGTAATACTAACTTCTGATCTATTCAAACACTAGTGATCCAGTGAAGTAATACTAACTTCTGATCTAGTCAAACACTAGTGATCCAGTGAAGTAATACTAACTTCTGATCTAGTCAAACACTAGTGATCCAGTGAAGTAATACTAACTTCTGATCTAGTCAGACACTAGTGATCCAGTGAAGTAATACTAACTTATGATCTAGTCAAACACTAGTGATCCAGTGAAGTAATACTAATTTATGATCTAGTCAAACACTAGTGATCCAGTGAAGTAATACTAACTTCTGATCTAGTCAAACACTAGTGATCCAGTGAAGTAATACTAATTTATGATCTAGTCAAACACTAGTGATCCAGTGAAGTAATACTAACTTCTGATCTAGTCAAACACTAGTGATCCAGTGAAGTAATACTAACTTATGATCTAGTCAAACACTAGTGATCCAGTGAAGTAATACTAACTTCTGATCTAGTCAAACACTAGTGATCCAGTGAAGTAATACTAACTTCTGATCTAGTCAAACACTAGTGATCCAGTGAAGTAATACTAACTTCTGATCTAGTCAGACACTAGTGATCCAGTGAAGTAATACTAACTTATGATCTAGTCAAACACTAGTGATCCAGTGAAGTAATACTAACTTATGATCTAGTCAAACACTAGTGATCCAGTGAAGTAATACTAACTTATGATCTAGTCAAACACTAGTGATCCAGTGAAGTAATACTAACTTATGATCTAGTCAAACACTAGTGATCCACTGAAGTAATACTAACTTATGATCTAGTCAAACACTAGTGATCCAGTGAAGTAATACTAACTTATGATCTAATCAAACACTAGTGATCCAGTGAAGTAACACTAACTTATGATCTAGTCAAACACTAGTGATCCAGTGAAGTAATACTGACTTATGATCTAGTCAAACACTAGTGATCCAGTGAAGTAATACTAACTTATGATCTAGTCAAACACTAGTGATCCAGTGAAGTAATACTAACTTATGATCTAGTCAAACACTAGTGATCCTGTGAAGTAATACTAACTTGTGATCTAGTCAAACACTAGTGATCCAGTGAAGTAATACTAACTTATGATCTAGTCAAACACTAGTGGTCCAGTGACGTAATACTAACTTATGATCTAGTCAAACACTAGTGATCCAGTGAAGTAATACTAACTTATGATCTAGTCAAACACTAGTGATCCAGTGAAGTAATACTAACTTATGATCTAGTCAAACACTAGTGATCCAGTGAAGTAATACTAACTTCTGATCTAGTCAAACACTAGTGATCCAGTGAAGTAATACTAACTTCTGATCTAGTCAAACACTAGTGATCCAATGAAGTAATACTAACTTATGATCTAGTCAAACACTAGTGATCCAGTGAAGTAATACTAACTTATGATCTAGTCAAACACTAGTGATCCAATGAAGTAATACTAACTTATGATCTAGTCAAACACTAGTGATCCAGTGAAGTAATACTAACTTATGATCTAGTCAAACACTAGTTATCCAGTGAAGTAATACTAACTTGTGATCTAGTCAAACACTAGTGATCCAGTGAAGTAATACTAACTTATGATCTATTAAAACACTAGTGATCCAGTGAAGTAATACTAACTTATGATCTAGTCAAACACTAGTGATCCAGTGAAGTAATACTAACTTATGATCTAGTCAAACACTAGTGATCCAGTGAAGTAATACTAACTTATGATCTAGTCAAACACTAGTGATCCAGTGAAGTAATACTAACTTATGATCTAGTCAAACACTAGTGATCCAGTGAAGTAATACTAACTTATGATCTAGTCAAACACTAGTGATCCAGTGAAGTAATACTAACTTCTGATCTAGTCAAACACTAGTGATCCAGTGAAGTAATACTAACTTCTGATCTAGTCAAACACTAGTGATCCAATGAAGTAATACTAACTTATGATCTAGTCAAACACTAGTGATCCAGTGAAGTAATACTAACTTATGATCTAGTCAAACACTAGTGATCCAATGAAGTAATACTAACTTATGATCTAGTCAAACACTAGTGATCCAGTGAAGTAATACTAACTTATGATCTAGTCAAACACTAGTTATCCAGTGAAGTAATACTAACTTGTGATCTAGTCAAACACTAGTGATCCAGTGAAGTAATACTAACTTATGATCTATTAAAACACTAGTGATCCAGTGAAGTAATACTAACTTATGATCTAGTCAAACACTAGTGATCCAGTGAAGTAATACTAACTTATGATCTAGTCAAACACTAGTGATCCAGTGAAGTAATACTAACTTATGATCTAGTCAAACACTAGTGATCCAGTGAAGTAATACTAACTTATGATCTAGTCAAACACTAGTGATCCAGTGAAGTAATACTAACTTATGATCTAGTCAAACACTAGTGATCCAGTGAAGTAATACTAACTTATGATCTAGTCAAACACTAGTGATCCAGTGAAGTAATACTAACTTATGATCTAGTCAAACACTAGTGATCCAGTGAAGTAATACTAACTTATGATCTAGTCAAACACTAGTGATCCAGTGAAGTAATACTAACTTCTGATCTAGTCAAACACTAGTGATCCAGTGAAGTAATACTAACTTATGATCTAGTCAAACACTAGTGATCCAGTGAAGTAATACTAACTTGTGATCTAGTCAAACACTAGTGATCCAGTGAAGTAATACTAACTTATGATCTAGTCAAACACTAGTGATCCAGTGAAGTAATACTAACTTATGATCTAGTCAAACACTAGTGATCCAGTGAAGTAATACTAACTTATGATCTAGTCAAACACTAGTTATCCAGTGAAGTAATACTAACTTGTGATCTAGTCAAACACTAGTGATCCAGTGAATTAATACTAACTTATGATCTATTAAAACACTAGTGATCCAGTGGAGTAATACTAACTTATGATCTAGTCAAACACTAGTGATCCAGTGAAGTAATACTAACTTATGATCTATTAAAACACTAGTGATCCAGTGAAGTAATACTAACTTATGATCTAGTCAAACACTAGTGATCCAGTGAAGTAATACTAACTTATGATCTAGTCAAACACTAGTGATCCAGTGAAGTAATACTAACTTATGATCTAGTCAAACACTAGTGATCCACTGAAGTAATACTAACTTATGATCTAGTCAAACACTAGTGATCCAGTCACTCGTCTCTTTCAACCTCCTTTGTTAAAGCAACATATTGCAAGAACTTTTCATCTCGTCTCAGTTGTTTTCTTAGAAGATCGTGAACTTCCAAACAAACCTGTCCGTCTTCACCGTATGCTAACGAGCTAAGTTGTTAGCGTCATTTATAAAGTGTTATGTGTCCGTCTTCACCGTATGCTAACGAGCTAAGTTGTTAGCGTCATTTATAAAGTGTTATGTGTCCATCTACACCGTATGCTAATGAGCTAAGTTGTTAGCGTCATTTATAAAGTGTTATGTGTCCTTCTTCCCCGTATGCTAACGAGCTAAGTTGTTAGCGTCATTTATAAAGTGTTGTGTGTCCGTCTTCACCGTATGCTAACGAGCTAAGTTGTTAGCGTCATTTATAAAGTGCTATGTGTCCTTCTTCACCGTATGCTAATGAGCTAAGTTGTTAGCGTCATTTATAAAGTGTTATGTGTGCGTGTACAAGGGTTTATTATTGATTTGGTGATATCACGACGCGCCGGCGGCTCCTCTCTGATGTCGCTCAGTTTGGCGGGAAACCGATGCAAGTCCTGCGACTGATCATGTCGACACACAAGCGCGGAAATAAACAAAAGAAAAATATCATAATTTTCCTTATTTAACCCACGAACTTCACTACAGTACTCGCGGCTACATTTTAAGATGAAAGAAAAAAATATCGCAGTAATATCAATATCGCACTTCAAGACACCAATATCGAATATTGCACTGATTTCAATAACGTAACTTCAAAGTTTTTATTTCTGTGTTGCAATTAAACCTCCAGCCTCTAGATGGCAGTAGTTGTTACGTCCTCCACAGCTAAAGGAAGGATGATGACTGAGGACGAGAGGATACAGTGAATTTGGACATATTTTGTCATATTTTGGTTTGAAAACATATGAAAGCAGTTACGACTTTGTCAAGAGTCATGTGGTCTGTAAATACTACAACACCAGAGTCAAGTACTGGACAATACTACACATATATACTTGTTACTACACTATCACAACACCAGAGTCAAGTACTGGACAATACTACACATATATCCTTGTTACTAGACTATCACAACACCAGAGTCAAGTACTGGACAATACTACACATATATACTTGTTACTACACTATCACAACACCAGAGTCAAGTACTGGACAATACTACACATATATACTTGTTACTACACTATCACAACACCAGAGTCAAGTACTCGACAATAATACACATATATACTTGTTACTACACTATCACAACACCAAAGTGAAGTACTTGACAATACTACACATACATACTTGTTACTACACTATCACAACACCAGAGTCAAGTACTGGACAATACTACACATATATACTTGTTTCTACACTATCACAACACCAGAGTCAAGTACTGGACAATACTCCACATATATACTTGTTACTACACTATCACAACACCAGAGTCAAGTACTGGACAATACTACACATATATCCTTGTTACTAGACTATCACAACACCAGAGTCAAGTACTGGACAATACTACACATATATACTTGTTACTACACTATCACAACACCAGAGTCAAGTACTGGACAATACTACACATATATACTTGTTACTACACTATCACAACACCAGAGTCAAGTACTGGACAATACTCCACATATATACTTGTTACTACACTATCACAACACCAGAGTCAAGTACTGGACAATACTACACATATATACTTGTTACTACACTATCACAACACCAGAGTCAAGTACTGGACAATACTACACATATATACTTGTTACTACACTATCACAACACCAGAGTCAAGTACTGGACAATACTACACATATATACTTGTTACTACACTATCACAACACCAGAGTCAAGTACTGGACAATACTACACATATATACTTGTTACTACACTATCACAACACCAGAGTTAAGTACTGGACAATACTCCACATATATACTTGTTACTACACTATCACAACACCAGAGTCAAGTACTGGACACTACTCCACATTTTACTTGTTACTGTGTGTTTAGAAGAAGCTGCAGTGACTCCATCAGCAGGATGGTTCACTCAGGGTGACGAGGTCTTGAAGGATGAAAGTGAAGGATCATGGATCAGGTCTGAGTATGTTTTCTTCACTTGACCTTTCCCAGCACGTGCTCCTCACTCTTGTGCTCGACTTCCTGCTCGTGACAGTCGATTATGTAAAGACCTGGAGCTCGAGTCGTCATCACTCAGCAGCTCCATCTCTTCCTCTATTCATCTCCATCATCTCTTCTTCATGGCTCCTCCTCCTCCTGCCCTTGTCACAATACATCACCTTTTCCTCGCCTTCACTCGCAGAACATAGTCCTGCACTCGCTTCATCTCTGAAGTCGTTTAAACATCAACTCGTATCAACTCTGGTGTCATTAAACATCAACTAGTATCAACTCTAGTGTCATTAAACATCAACTAGTATCAACTCTGGTGTCATTAAACATCAACTAGTATCAACTCTGGTGTCATTAAACATCAACTCGTATCAACTCTGGTGTCATTAAACATCAACTAGTATCAACTCTGGTGTCATTAAACATCAACTAGTATCAACTCTGGTGTCATTAAACATCAACTAGTATCAACTCTGGTGTCATTAAACATCAACTAGTATCAACTCTGGTGTCATTAAACATCAACTAGTATCTATTCTGGTGTCATTAAACATCAACTCGTATCAACTCTGGTGTCATTAAACATCAACTAGTATCAACTCTGGTGTCATTAAACATCAACTAGTATCAACTCTGGTGTCATTAAACATCAACTAGTATCAACTCTGGTGTCATTAAACATAAACTAGTATCTACTCTGATGTCATTAAACATCAACTAGTATCGACTCTGGTGTCATTAAACATCAACTAGTATCAACTCTGGTGTCATTAAACATCAACTAGTATCAACTCTGGTGTCATTAAACATCAACTAGTATCAACTCTGGTGTCATTAAACATCAACTAGTATCTACTCTGGTGTCATTAAACATCAACTAGTATCTACTCTGGTGTCATTAAACATCAACTAGTATCAACTCTGGTGTCATTAAACATCAACTAGTATCTACTCTGGTGTCATTAAACATCAACTAGTATCTACTCTGGTGTCATTAAACATCAACTAGTATCAACTCTGGTGTCATTAAACATCAACTCGTATCAACTCTGGTGTCATTAAACATCAACTAGTATCAACTCTGGTGTCATTAAACATTAACTAGTATCTACTCTGGTGTCATTAAACATCAACTAGTATCAACTCTGGTGTCATTAAACATCAACTAGTATCTACTCTGGTGTCATTAAACATCAACTAGTATCAACTCTGGTGTCATTAAACATCAACTCGTATCAACTCTGGTGTCATTAAACATCAACTAGTATCAACTCTGGTGTCATTAAACATCAACTAGTATCAACTCTGGTGTCATTAAACATCAACTAGTATCAACTCTGGTGTCATTAAACATCAACTAGTATCAACTCTAGTGTCATTAAACATCAACTAGTATCTACTCTGGTGTCATTAAACATCAACTCGTATCAACTCTGGTGTCATTAAACATCAACTAGTATCAACTCTGGTGTCATTAAACATCAACTGATCAACTCTGGTGTCATTAAACATCAACTAGTATCAACTCTGGTGTCATTAAACATCAACTCATATCAACTCTGGTGTCATTAAACATCAACTAGTATCAACTCTGGTGTCATTAAACATCAACTAGTATCAACTCTGGTGTCATTAAACATCAACTAGTATCTATTCTGGTGTCATTAAACATCAACTCGTATCAACTCTGGTGTCATTAAACATCAACTAGTATCTACTCTGGTGTCATTAAACATCAACTCGTATCAACTCTGGTGTCATTAAACATCAACTAGTATCAACTCTGGTGTCATTAAACATCAACTAGTATCAACTCTGGTGTCATTAAACATCAACTAGTATCAACTCTGGTGTCATTAAACATCAACTCGTATCAACTCTGGTGTCATTAAACATCAACTAGTATCAACTCTGGTGTCATTAAACATCAACTAGTATCTATTCTGGTGTCATTAAACATCAACTAGTATCAACTCTGGTGTCATTAAACATCAACTAGTATCAACTCTGGTGTCATTAAACATAAACTAGTATCTACTCTGGTGTCATTAAACATCAACTAGTATCAACTCTGGTGTCATTAAACATCAACTAGTATCAACTCTGGTGTCATTAAACATCAACTAGTATCAACTCTGGTGTCATTAAACATCAACTAGTATCAACTCTGGTGTCCCTTGATCCATGCTTGACCAATCACAGCAGAGTGGGTGTGGTTATGGTTATGGGCGGAGCTTAAGATCATTTTCTAATGTCAATATTTCAATGAAAAGAGAGTTTTGTACAAACACACACTGATGATACAATAGAGTCACACATCACAACAACACACACACACTGATAATACAATAGAGTCACACATCACAACAACACACACACACTGATGATACAATAGAGTCACACATCACAACAACACACACACACTGATGATACAATAGAGTCACACATCACAACAACACACACACACTGATGATACAATAGAGTCACACATCACAACAACACACACACTGATGATACAATAGAGTCACACATCACAACAACACACACACTGATGATACAATAGAGTCACACATCACAACAACACACACACACTGATGATACAATAGAGTCACACATCACAACAACACACACACACTGATGATACAATAGAGTCACACATCACAACAACACACACACTGATGATACAATAGAGTCACACATCACAACAACACACACACACTGATGATACAATAGAGTCACACATCACAACAACACACACTGATTAAATAATAGAGTAACACATCACAACAACACACACACTGATGATACAATAGAGTCACACATCACAACAGCAACAATCTTCCTCTCTCTTTGCGCTTGATGGAGTCTACTGATTCCTTTAAGAAACATCTTAAGACGTTTCTATTTGTTCAGGCTTTTCCTTGAATTTCTCGAACTCCTGTGTTGTTCTCAGTATTATCTTGATCTTTGAAGTATGTACTGTTTTGAGTATTGTTTTGATTGTTAAAGCGCTTTGTGACCCTGGTCTCGAAAAGCGCTATATAAATATATATTACTTACTTACTTACTTACACACACTGATGATACAATAGTGTCACACATCACAACAACACACACACACTGATGATACAATAGAGTCACACATCACAACAACACACACTGATTAAATAATAGAGTAACACATCACAACAACACACACACTGATGATACAATAGAGTCACACATCACAACAGCACACACACACTGATGATACAATAGTGTCACACATCACAACAACACACACACACTGATGATACAATAGAGTCACACATCACAACAACACACACTGATTAAATAATAGAGTAACACATCACAACAACACACACACTGATGATACAATAGAGTCACACATCACAACAACACACACACACACACTGATGATACAATAGAGTCACACATCACCACAACACACACACTGATGATACAATAGAGTCACACATCACAACAACACACTGATGAAACAATAGAGTAACACATCACAACAACAAACACTTGTCTTCTTGTCTTCCTGTCTCTTCATGTCTTCATGTCTTCCTGTCTCTTCATGTCTTCATGTCTTCATGTCTCTTCTTGTCTTCATGTCTTCATGTCTTCATGTCTTCATGTCTTCATGTCTTCATGTATTCTTGTCTTCATGTCTTCATGTCTTCATGTCTTCATGTCCTCATGTCTTCATGTATTCTTGTCTTCATGTCTTCATGTCTTCATGTCTTCATGTCTTCATGTCTTCATGTATTCTTGTCTTCATGTCTTCATGTCTTCATGTCTTCATGTATTCTTGTCTTCATGTCTTCATGTCTTCATGTCTTCATGTCTTCATGTCCTCATGTCTTCATGTCTTCATGTCTTCATGTATTCTTGTCTTCATGTCTTCATGTCTTCATGTCTTCATGTCTTCATGTCCTCATGTCTTCATGTATTCTTGTCTTCATGTCTTCATGTCTTCATGTCTTCATGTCCTCATGTCTTCATGTATTCTTGTCTTCATGTATTCTTGTCTTCATGTCTTCATGTCTTCATGTCTTCATGTCCTCATGTCTTCATGTCTTCATGTATTCTTGTCTTCATGTCTTCATGTCTTCATGTCTTCTTGTCTTCTTGTCTTCATGTCTCTTCTTGTCTCCAGGTCTGGATGACTCAGGCCGTCAGATGCAGCCTCCTCCATACATCCCTGGCCCTCAAGACCCCAACATGCCTCAACACCCCAACATGGCTCCTGCTCTGGGGACGCAGCCCAACTACCCTCCTCCGCCTCCACCTCCGGGCTCCGAGAGTTACCTCCAAGAGACTCAGTTCCACTGCAACTCCATGCCCCCCTCTGGACCCCCACAGGGCTACACAGTTCAGACTCAGGGCCCCGGAGGAGCCATGCCTCACCCCCAGGTGGGATACATCCACCCCGGCTACCCTCTCCAGCTGCAGCCCTGCACGGCTTATGTGCCCGTCTACCCCATGACCTCGGTTTGAGTCTTTTCTTTGAGTCTTGATGCACGGATGGATGGATGGATGGATGGATGGATGGATGGATGGATGGATGGATGGATGGATGGATGGATGGATGGATGGATGGATGGATGGATGGATGGATGGATGGATGGATGGATGGATGGATGGATGGAAGGATGGATGGTGGATTGGTGGATGGATTGATGGATGGATGGATGGATGGATGGATGGATGGATGGATGGATGGATGGATGGATGATGGATGGATGGATGATGGACGGACGGACGGAGGGACGATGGATGGATGGATGGATGGATGGATGGATGATGGATGGAGGGATGATGGATGGATGGATGGATGGATGGATGGATGGATGGATCATGGATGGATGGATGGATGGAGGGATGATGGATGGATGGATGGATGGATGGATGGATGATGGATGGATGGATGGATGGAGGGATGATGGATGGATGATGGATGGATGGATGGATGGATGGATGGATGGATGGATGGATGGATGGATGGATGGATGGATGGATGGATGATGGATGGATGGATGAGGGATGATGGATGGATGGTGGATTGGTGGATGGATGGACGGACGGACGGACGGACGGACGGACGGACGATGGATGGATGGATGGATGGATGGATGATGGATGGATGGATGGATGGATGGATGGATGGATGGATGGATGGATGGATGGATGGATGGATGGATGGATGGATGGATGGATGGATGGATGGATGGATGGATGGATGGAAGGATGGATGGTGGATTGGTGGATGGATTGATGGATGGATGGATGATGGATGGATGGATGGATGGATGGATGGATGGATGGATGGATGATGGATGGATGGATGATGGACGGACGGACGGAGGGACGGACGGACGGACGGACGGACGGACGGACGATGGATGGATGGATGGATGGATGGATGATGGACGGACGGATGGACGGGCGATGGATGGATGGATGGATGGATGGATGGTTTGAGTCTTTTCTTTGAGTCTTGATGCACGGTTGGATGGATGGATGGATGGATGGATGGATGGATGGATGGATGGATGGATGGATGGATGGATGGATGGATGGATGGATGGATGGATGGATGGATGGATGGATGGATGGATGGTGGATTGGTGGATGGATTGATGGATGGATGATGGATGGATGATGGATGGATGGATGGATGGATGGATGGATGAAGGATGGATGGATGGATGGATGGATGGATGGATGGACGGACAGACGGACGGACGGACGGACGGACGGACGATGGATGGATGGATGGATGGATGGATGATGGACGGACGGACGGACGGACGATGGATGGATGGATGGATGGATGGATGGATGGATGGATGGATGGATGGATGGATGGATGGATGGATGGATGGAGGGATGATGGACGGATGGATGGATGGATGGATGGATGGATGGAGGAATGATGGATGGATGGATGGATGGATAGTGCAAATATTTGTGTTTTATAAAAATAATAGAAATTACTTGAACTGTGACTATTATAAATAACTGTGACAAGTATAAAATACTGTGACTAGTATAAATACTGTGACTAGTATAAATAACTGTGACTAGTATAAATAACTGTGACTAGTATAAAATACTGTGACTAGTATAAATAACTGTGAATAGTATCAAATACTGTGACTATTATAAAATACTGTGACTATTATAAAATACTGTGACTAGTATAAATAACTGTGAATAGTATAAATAACTGTGACTAGTATAAATAACTGTGACAAGTATAAAATACTGTGACTAGTATAAATACTGTGTCTAGTATAAATAACTGTGACTAGTATAAATAACTGTGACTAGTATCAAATACTGTGACTAGTATAAAATACTGTGACTAGTATAAATAACTGTGAATAGTATCAAATACTGTGACTATTATAAAATACTGTGACTATTATAAAATACTGTGACTAGTATAAATAACTGTGAATAGTATAAATAACTGTGACTAGTATAAATAACTGTGACTAGTATAAAATACTGTGACTAGTATAAATACTGTGACTAGTATAAATAACTGTGACTAGTATAAATAACTGTGACAAGTATAAAATACTGTGACTAGTATAAATACTGTGACTAGTATAAATAACTGTGACTAGTATAAATAACTTTGACTAGTATAAAATACTGTGACTAGTATAAAATACTGTGACTAGTATAAATACTGTGACTAGTATAAAATACTGTGACTAGTATAAATAACTGTGAATAGTATCAAATACTGTGACTATTATAAAATACTGTGACTATTATAAATAACTGTGACTAGTATAAATAACTGTGACAAGTATAAAATACTGTGACTAGTATAAATACTGTGACTAGTATAAATAACTGTGACTAGTATAAATAACTTTGACTAGTATAAAATACTGTGACTAGTATAAAATACTGTGACTAGTATAAATACTGTGACTAGTATAAATAACTGTGACTGGTATAAATAACTGTGACTATTATCAAATACTGTGACTAGTATAAATAACTGTGAATAGTATCAAATACTGTGACTATTATAAAATACTGTTACTAGTATAAATAACTTTCAATAGTATAAATAACTTTGACTAGTATCAAATACTGTGACTAGTATAAAATACTGTGACTAGTATAAATACTGTGACTAGTATCAAATACTGTGACTAGTATAAAATACTGTGACTAGTATAAATACTGTGACTAGTATAAAATACTGTGACTAGTATAAAATACTGTGACTAGTATAAAATACTGTGACTAGTATAAATAACTGTGAATAGTATAAATAACTCTGACTAGTATCAAATACTGTGACTAGTATAATATACTGTGACTAGTATAAATACTGTGACTAGTATAAAATACTGTGACTAGTATAAATAACTGTGACTAGTATCAAATACTGTGACTAGTATCAAATACTGTGACTAGTATAAATAACTGTGAATAGTATAAATAACTCTGACAAGTATAAAATACTGTGACTAGTATAAAATACTGTGACTAGTATGAAATACTGTGACTAGTATAAATAACTGTGACTAGTATAAAATACTGTGACTAGTATAAATAACTGTGACTAGTATAAAATACTGTGACTAGTATAAAATACTGTGACTAGTATAAAATACTGTGACTAGTATAAATAACTGTGACTAGTATAAAATACTGTGACTAGTATAAAATACTGTGACTAGTATAAATACTGTGACTAGTATAAATAACTGTGACTAGTATAAATAACTGTGACTAGTATAAAATACTGTGACTAGTATAAATACTGTGACTAGTATAAATAACTGTGACTAGTATAAATAACTGTGACTAGTATAAAATACTGTGACTAGTATAAATACTGTGACTAGTATAAATAACTGTGACTAGTATAAATAACTGTGACAAGTATACAATACTGTGACTAGTATAAATACTGTGACTAGTATAAATAAATGTGACTAGTATAAAATCCTGTGACTAGTATCAAATACTGTAACTAGTATAAAATACTGTTACTAGTATAAATACTGTGACTAGTATAAATAACTGTGAATAGTATAAAATCCTGTGACTAGTATAAATAACTGTGACTAGTATCACATACTGTGACTAGTATAAAATACTGTTACTAGTATCAAATACTCTGACTAGTATAAATAACTGTGACTAGTATCACATACTGTGACTAGTATAAAATACTGTTACTAGTATCAAATACTCTGACTAGTATAAATAACTGTGACTAGTATAAAATCCTGTGACTAGTATAAATAACTGTGACTAGTATCAAATACTATGACTAGTATAAAATCCTGTGACTAGTAAAAAATACTGTGACTAGTATCAAATACTGTGACTAGTATAAAATCCTGTGACTATTATAAAATACTGTGACTAGTATGAAATACTGTGACTAGTTTACAATCCTGTGACTAGTATAAAATACTGTGACTAGTATAAAATCCTGTGACTAGTATAAAATACTGTGAATAGTATAAAATATAATGACTCGTATAAATACTGTGACTAGTATAAATAACTGTGACTAGTATAAAATACTGTGACTAGTTCAAAATATTGTGACTAGTATAAATACTGTGACTAGTATAAATAACTGTGACTAGTATAAATAACTGTGAATAGTATAAATAACTGTGACTAGTATAAAATCCTGTGACTAGTATAAATAACTGTGACTAGTATCAAATACTGTGACTAGTATAAAATACTGTTAATAGTATAAAATACTGTGACTAGTATACAATCCTGTGACTAGTATAAAATACTGTGACTACATAGTATAAAATCCTGTGACTAGTATAAAATACTGTGACTAGTATAAAATACTGTGACTAGTATACAATCCTGTGACTAGTATAAAATCCTGTGACTAGTATAAAATACTGTGACTAGTATAAAATCCTGTGACTAGTATAAAATACTGTGAATAGTATAAAATATTGTGACTAGTATAAATACTGTGACTAGTATAAATAAATGTGACTAGTATAAAATCCTGTGACTAGTATCAAATACTGTGACTAGTATAAAATACTGTTACTAGTATAAATACTGTGACTAGTATAAATAACTGTGACTAGTATCACATACTGTGACTAGTATAAAATACTGTTACTAGTATCAAATACTCTGACTAGTATAAATAACTGTGACTAGTATCACATACTGTGACTAGTATAAAATACTGTTACTAGTATCAAATACTCTGACTAGTATAAATAACTGTGACTAGTATCACATACTGTGACTAGTATAAAATACTGTTACTAGTATCAAATACTCTGACTAGTATAAATAACTGTGACTAGTATAAAATCCTGTGACTAGTATAAATAACTGTGACTAGTATCAAATACTATGACTAGTATAAAATCCTGTGACTAGTAAAAAATACTGTGACTAGTATCAAATACTGTGACTAGTATAAAATCCTGTGACTATTATAAAATACTGTGACTAGTATGAAATACTGTGACTAGTTTACAATCCTGTGACTAGTATAAAATACTGTGACTAGTATAAAATCCTGTGACTAGTATAAAATACTGTGAATAGTATAAAATATAATGACTAGTATAAATACTGTGACTAGTATAAATAACTGTGACTAGTATAAAATACTGTGACTAGTATAAAATATTGTGACTAGTATAAATACTGTGACTAGTATAAATAACTGTGACTAGTATAAATAACTGTGAATAGTATAAATAACTGTGACTAGTATAAAATCCTGTGACTAGTATAAATAACTGTGACTAGTATCAAATACTGTGACTAGTATAAAATACTGTTAATAGTATAAAATACTGTGACTAGTATACAATCCTGTGACTAGTATAAAATACTGTGACTACATAGTATAAAATCCTGTGACTAGTATAAAATACTGTGACTAGTATAAAATACTGTGACTAGTATACAATCCTGTGACTAGTATAAAATCCTGTGACTAGTATAAAATACTGTGACTAGTATAAAATCCTGTGACTAGTATAAAATACTGTGAATAGTATAAAATATTGTGACTAGTATAAATACTGTGACTAGTATAAATAACTGTGACTAGTATAAAATACTGTGACTAGTATAAAATATTGTGACTAGTATAAATACTGTGACTAGTATAAATAACTGTGACTAGTATAAAATACTGTGACTAGTATAAAATATTGTGACTAGTATAAATACTGTGACTAGTATAAATAACTGTGACTAGTATAAATACTGTGACTAGTATAAATAACTGTGACTAGTATAAAATACTTTGACTAGTATAAATACTGTGACTAGTATAAATAACTGTGACTAGTATAAAATACTGTGACTAGTATAAAATATTGTGACTAGTATAAATACTGTGACTAATATAAATAACTGTGACTAGTATAAATAACTGTGACTAGTATAAAATACTGTGACTAGTATAAATAACTGTGACTAGTATAAAATACTGTGACTAGTATAAATAACTGTGACTTGTATAAAATACTGTGACTAGTATAAAATACTGTGACTAGTATAATATCCTGTGACTAGTATAAAATACTGTGACTAGTATAAATAACTGTGACTAGTATAAAATACTGTGACTAGTATAAAATCCTGTGACTAGTATAAAATACTGTGACTAGTATAAATAACTGTGACTAGTATAAAATACTGTGACTAGTATAAAATCCTGTGACTAGTATAAAATAGTGTGACTAGTATAAATAACTGTGACTAGTATAAAATACTGTGACTAGTATAAAATACTGTGACTAGTATAAATAACTGTGACTAGTATAAAATACTGTGACTAGTATAAAATCCTGTGACTAGTATAAAATACTGTGACTAGTATAAATAACTGTGACTAGTATAAAATACCTCCTCATGAACATGGTCTTCTCCGATCAGGCGCAGCCGTACATGCCAGCTGCAGGGGGTCACCCCGCCATCCCCCCGAGTCAGATCCACCCCATGCAGATGCCTCCCAGCATCACTCTGATGGACCGCAGACCTCCTCACGACTACCTGCCCATCGCTGTGCTCACCACCGTCTGCTGCTTCTGGCCCACCGGCATCATCGCCATCATCAAGGCTGTGCAGGTACAACACGACTGTGGCTCGCTGTGAAACTACTGCACTAGAAATACTCTTAAATACTCTTAGAACCACAATTATGCTTTCAAGTCTTCCGTTTGATTGTAGAGACTCTTTGTAAACGATTATTGATCAATCGGTGTATTATTATTGTACGTGTACAATCATTCAATCAATGATACAATAACAAAACAACATCAAAGTAATGATACAGTAACTAAATAACATCAAAGTAATAATACAGTAACAAACAACATCAAAGTAATGATACAGTAACTAAATAACATTAAAGTAATGATACAGTAACTAAATAACATTAAAGTAATGATACAGTAATAAACAACATCAAAGTAATGATACAGTAATAAACAACATCAAAGTAATGATACAGTAAGTAAATACCATTAAAGTAATGATACAGTAACAAACAACATCAAAGTAATCATACAGTAACTAAATACCATTAAAGTAATGATACAGTAACAAACAACATCAAAGTAATGATACAGTAACTAAATACCATTAAAGTAATGATACAGTAACAAACAACATCAAAGCAATGATACAGTAACAAACAACATCAAAGTAATGATACAGTAACTAAATACCATTAAAGTAATGATACAGTAACTAAATATCATTAAAGTAATGATACAGTAACAAACAACATCAAAGTAATGATACAGTAATAAACAACATCAAAGTAATGATACAGTAACAAACAACATCAAAGTAATGATACAGTAATAAACAATATCAAAGTAATGATACAGTAACAAACAACATCAAAGTAATGATACAGTAATAAATAACATTAAAGTAATGATACAGTAACAAACAACATCAAAGTAATGATACAGTAACAAACAACATCAAAGTAATGATACAGTAATAAATAACATTAAAGTAATGATACAGTAACAAACAACATCAAAGTAATGATACAGTAATAAACAACATCAAAGTAATGATACAGTAACAAACAACATCAAAGTAATGATACAGTAATAAACAATATCAAAGTAATGATACAGTAACAAACAACATCAAAGTAATGATACAGTAATAAACAATATCAAAGTAATGATACAGTAACAAACAACATTAAAGTAATGATACAGTAACAAACAACATCAAAGTAATGATACAGTAACAAACAACATCAAAGTAATGATACAGTAACTAAATATCATTAAAGTAATGATACAGTAACTAAATACCATTAAAGTAATAATACAGTAACAAACAATATCAAAGTAATGATACAGTAATAAACAACATCAAAGTAATGATACAGTAACAAACAACATCAAAGTAATGATACAGTAATAAACAATATCAAAGTAATGATACAGTAACAAACAACATCAAAGTAATGATACAGTAATAAACAATATCAAAGTAATGATACAGTAACAAACAACATCAAAGTAATGATACAGTAACAAACAACATCAAAGTAATGATACAGTAACAAACAATATCAAAGTAATGATACAGTAATAAACAACATCAAAGTAATGATACAGTAACAAACAACATCATAGTAATGATACAGTAATAAACAATATCAAAGTAATGATACAGTAACAAACAACATCAAAGTAATGATACAGTAATAAACAACATCAAAGTAATGATACAGTAAGTAAATACCATTAAAGTAATGATACAGTAAGTAAATACCATTAAAGTAATAATACAGTAACAAACAACACCAAAGTAATGATACAGTAACAAACAACATCAAAGTAATGATACAGTAAATAAATAACATTAAAGTAATGATAAAGTAAATAAATAACATTAAAGTAATGACACAGTAAATAAACAACATCAAAGTAATGATACAGTAAAAAACAACATCAAAGTAATGATACAGTAACAAACAACATCAAAGTAATGATACAGTAATAAACAACATCAAAGTAATGATACAGTAAGTAAATACCATTAAAGTAATGATACAGTAAGTAAATACCATTAAAGTAATAATACAGTAACAAACAACATCAAAGTAATGATACAGTAAATAAATAACATTAAAGTAATGATACAGTAACTAAATAACATTAAAGTAATGACACAGTAAATAAACAACATCAAAGTAATGATACAGTAACAAACAACATCAAAGTAATGATACAGTAAATAAACAACATTAAAGTAATGATACAGTAAATAAATAACATTAAAGTAATGACACAGTAAATAAACAACTTCAAAGTAATGATACAGTAAAAAACAACATCAAAGTAATGATACAGTAACAAACAACATCAAAGTAATGATACAGTAATAAACAACATCAAAGTAATGATACAGTAAGTAAATACCATTAAAGTAATAATACAGTAACAAACAACATCAAAGTAATGATACAGTAAATAAATAACATTAAAGTAATGATACAGTAACTAAATAACATTAAAGTAATGACACAGTAAATAAACAACATCAAAGTAATGATACAGTAAAACACAACATCAAAGTAATGATACAGTAACTAAATACCATTAAAGTAATAATACAGTAACAAACAACATCAAAGTAATGATACAGTAACTAAATACCATTAAAGTAATAATACAGTAACAAACAACATCAAAGTAATGATACAGTAATAAACAACATCAAAGTAATGATACAGTAACTAAATACCATTAAAGTAATGATACAGTAACAAACAACATCAAAGTAATGATACAGTAACTAAATACCATTAAAGTAATGATACAGTAACAAACAACATTAAAGTAATGATACAGTAAGTAAATACCATTAAAGTAATGATACAGTAACAAACAACATTAAAGTAATGATACAGTAAGTAAATACCATTAAAGTAATGATACAGTAACAAACAATATCAAAGTAATGATACAGTAATAAACAATATCAAAGTAATGATACAGTAACAAACAACATCAAAGTAATGATACAGTAACAAACAACATCAAAGTAATGATACAGTAATAAACAATATCAAAGTAATGATACAGTAACAAACAACATCAAAGTAATGATACAGTAATAAACAACATCAAAGTAATGATACAGTAACTAAATACCATTAAAGTAATGATACAGTAATAAACAACATCAAAGTAATGATACAGTAACTAAATACCATTAAAGTAATGATACAGTAATAAACAACATCAAAGTAATGATACAGTAACTAAATACCATTAAAGTAATGATACAGTAACAAACAACATCAAAGTAATGATACAGTAACAAACAACATTAAAGTAATGATACAGTAACAAACAACATTAAAGTAATGATACAGTAAGTAAATACCATTAAAGTAATGATACAGTAACAAACAACATCAAAGTAATGATACAGTAACAAACAACATCAAAGTAATGATACAGTAACAAACAACATTAAAGTAATGATACAGTAAGTAAATACCATTAAAGTAATGATACAGTAACAAACAACATTAAAGTAATGATACAGTAAGTAAATATCATTAAAGTAATGATACAGTAACAAACAATATCAAAGTAATGATACAGTAACAAACAACATCAAAGTAATGATACAGTAATAAACAATATCAAAGTAATGATACAGTAACAAACAACATCAAAGTAATGATACAGTAATAAACAACATCAAAGTAATGATACAGTAATAAACAATATCAAAGTAATGATACAGTAACAAACAACATCAAAGTAATGATACAGTAATAAACAACATCAAAGTAATGATACAGTAACTAAATACCATTAAAGTAATGATACAGTAACAAACAACATCAAAGTAATGATACAGTAATAAACAACATCAAAGTAATGATACAGTAACTAAATACCATTAAAGTAATGATACAGTAACAAACAACATCAAAGTAATGATACAGTAATAAACAACATCAAAGTAATGATACAGTAACTAAATACCATTAAAGTAATGATACAGTAACAAACAACATCAAAGTAATGATACAGTAAATAAACAACATCAAAGTAATGATACAGTAACTAAATACCATTAAAGTAATGATACAGTAACAAACAACATCAAAGTAATGATACAGTAATAAACAACATCAAAGTAATGATACAGTAACTAAATACCATTAAAGTAATGATACAGTAATAAACAACATCAAAGTAATGATACAGTAACTAAATACCATTAAAGTAATGATACAGTAATAAACAACATCAAAGTAATGATACAGTAACTAAATACCATTAAAGTAATGATACAGTAACAAACAACATCAAAGTAATGATACAGTAACAAACAACATTAAAGTAATGATACAGTAAGTAAATACCATTAAAGTAATGATACAGTAACAAACAACATCAAAGTAATGATACAGTAACAAACAACATCAAAGTAATGATACAGTAACAAACAACATTAAAGTAATGATACAGTAAGTAAATACCATTAAAGTAATGATACAGTAACAAACAACATTAAAGTAATGATACAGTAAGTAAATATCATTAAAGTAATGATACAGTAACAAACAATATCAAAGTAATGATACAGTAATAAACAATATCAAAGTAATGATACAGTAACAAACAACATCAAAGTAATGATACAGTAATAAACAACATCAAAGTAATGATACAGTAATAAACAATATCAAAGTAATGATACAGTAACAAACAACATCAAAGTAATGATACAGTAATAAACAACATCAAAGTAATGATACAGTAACTAAATACCATTAAAGTAATGATACAGTAACAAACAACATCAAAGTAATGATACAGTAACTAAATACCATTAAAGTAATGATACAGTAATAAACAACATCAAAGTAATGATACAGTAACTAAATACCATTAAAGTAATGATACAGTAACAAACAACATTAAAGTAATGATACAGTAAGTAAATATCATTAAAGTAATGATACAGTAACAAACAATATCAAAGTAATGATACAGTAACAAACAACATCAAAGTAATGATACAGTAATAAACAATATCAAAGTAATGATACAGTAACAAACAACATCAAAGTAATGATACAGTAATAAACAACATCAAAGTAATGATACAGTAATAAACAATATCAAAGTAATGATACAGTAACAAACAACATCAAAGTAATGATACAGTAATAAACAACATCAAAGTAATGATACAGTAACTAAATACCATTAAAGTAATGATACAGTAACAAACAACATCAAAGTAATGATACAGTAATAAACAACATCAAAGTAATGATACAGTAACTAAATACCATTAAAGTAATGATACAGTAACAAACAACATCAAAGTAATGATACAGTAATAAACAACATCAAAGTAATGATACAGTAACTAAATACCATTAAAGTAATGATACAGTAACAAACAACATCAAAGTAATGATACAGTAAATAAACAACATCAAAGTAATGATACAGTAACTAAATACCATTAAAGTAATGATACAGTAACAAACAACATCAAAGTAATGATACAGTAAATAAACAACATCAAAGTAATGATACAGTAACTAAATACCATTAAAGTAATGATACAGTAACTAAATACCATTAAAGTAATGATACAGTAATAAACATCAGTGTAAGATTCAAATCAACCAAACACCAGAAACAAAGAAGATATTTTTCAGCAGGTTTTCATGTGAAATGTTATTTATTTATTGATGTCAATGTTTGAGTTTGACTCACAAACACTGATGTTCTCTGAGCAGCAACACAACAAGTTACATAAGAACCAGTGGAAAATAGATTCTGACCTGAGTTTAGTTCAGATGATCTGAGCTGTGAGTGTGTCTGTGTGTGTGTGTTTGTGTTTCTGTGTGTGTGTTTTGTGTTTATGTGTGTCTGTGTGTTTGTGTTACTGTGAGTGTGTGTGTTTGTGTTTATGTGTGTGTGTGTGTGAGTGTTTGTGTTTATGTGTGTGTGTTTTTGTGTGTCTGTGTGTTTGTGTTACTGTGAGTGTGTGTGTGTGTGTGTGTCTAGTGTATGTGTGTGAGTGTTTGTGTTTATGTGTGTGTGTTTTTGTGTTTATGTGTGTGTGTGTGTGAGTGTTTCTGTGTGTGTGTGTTCGTGTTACTGTGTGTGTGTGTTTTTGTGTTTATGTGTGTGTGTCTGTGTGTTTGTGTTACTGTGTGTGTGTGTGAGTGTTTGTGTTTATGTGTGTGTGTTTTTGTGTTTATGTGTTTGTGTTACTGTGTGTGTGTGTTTTTGTGTTTATGTGTGTGTGTGTGTGTGAGTGTGTGTGTGTCAGTGTGTGTGTGTGTCTTCTGGAACACATGCTCCTCCTCTAAGCGTGTGTGTGTGTGTGTGTGTGTGTGTGTCAGGTGCGCACTGCTATCTCCAGAGGTGATCTGGTCACAGCAGAGATCGCGTCTCGCGAGGCCAGAAACTTCTCCTTCATCTCTCTGGCCGTCGGCATCGCGTCCATCGTCCTGTGCACCATCCTGACCGTGGTGGTCATCATCGCCTCGCAGCACCACGACGACGACTGGGAGCCTTGACCCCCGACCTGAAGGTCACTCGCTGCTACACCCCGAGGAACATCAGCAGAACGTCCTCCTCGCGCCCTGAAGCTCCTCATGTTCCTCCTCAGATCACCGCGTGCTTTTGTCTCCGAGGACGAACCCGACGACGTGTTTGAACCAGTTATTTACTCATGCGTGTCTTTCACATGTCGATGTGCACTATTGACGGCGCCGCGTCAGCGTGTTAGCGTGTTAGCGGATCAATGCTCGACCACACGTGTCGACGTGAGACCAGATGTTCGAGGCGAGCGAGAAGATCAAAGATCGTGTATTATAGTTGATTTATTCTTCTTATTTAATATCCGCCGCTGCGTTAGCGTCGCTAGCGTTGTTAGCGTCGTCAGCGTTGTTAGCGTCGTCAGCGTTGTTAGCGTCGTCAGCGTCGTTAGCGTCGTCAGCGTCGTTAGCGTCGTCAGCGTCGTTAGCATCGCTAGCGTTGTTAGCGTCGTCAGCGTCGTTAGCGTCGTTAGCGTCGTCAGCGTCGTTAGCGTCGTCAGCGTCGTCAGCGTCGTTAGCGTCGTCAGCGTCGTCAGCGTCGTTACCGTCGTCACCGTCGTCAGCGTCGTTAGCGTCGTCAGCGTCGTTAGCGTCGTCAGCGTCGTCAGCGTCGTTAGCGTCGTCAGCGTCGTTAGCGTCGTCAGCGTCGTTAGCATTATGAGTTGCTAGTTAAATTCTGCTATGAAAGCACTTTAACATATAAATAAGTTTAGTTGTGTTTCTCGTGCATGTTGGAAAACTCGCGCACGCGCCGACGTCCTATTAGTATTTTGCCAAAAACACTTTCGTTTCAGTCACGCTAAGAAAAACCTGTTTTTTTCTGCGAGCAGTATTTCCACGAGTGTTTGTGTCTTATTTGAATCATGTTCTTGTTCACCTGACGAGTCCAGAAAATGTTTTATTTGAAGGTTTCAAACACAACGATGACTCAACAAGTACTTACTTTACACAACAAATACAACATGAAAGTAGTAACGCACTAATAAAACCACATCAAAGTAACGATACAGTAACAACAGGAAGTTTTATTTGAAGGTTTTCAAACACAAAAGCCTGAGTTAATGGTTTAAAGTTTATATGAGTTTATTATATTTATACATATTTTCTAATGAAGTTTCCAAAAACAAGAATCATGTTTTAATACTATAGTAATAACGTAAATAAACAACATCCAATAGTTATTATTGTATTTATGTTATTGTTATTTACTTATTATGTTAGATATATGATTATAAATTGTGTTACTGTTGTGTAATAAATGTGTATCTTGGCTCTTGTGAACTGTGTGAGAACATTTACTCAATGATGTCATAATAAATTATTTCAAAACACATTTAAAAACTTTGTTCGGTTTCATTTCTGTCTTTCAACAACTTCAGGTGAAAGTTACTCATCATTTTATTGACTCTTCAGGTGAAAGTTACTCATCATTTTATTGACTCGTCAGGTGAAAGTTACTCATCATTTTATTGACTCTTCAGGTGAAAGTTACTCATCATTTTATTGACTCTTCAGGTGAAAGTTACTCATCATTTTATTGACTCTTCAGGTGAAAGTTACTCATCATTTTATTGACTCTTCAGGTGAAAGTTACTCATCATTTTATTCACTCTTCAGGGAAAAGTTACTCATCATTTTATTGACTCGTCAGGTGAAAGTTACTCATCATTTTATTGACTCTTCAGGTGAAAGTTACTCATCATTTTATTGACTCTTCAGGTGAAAGTTACTCATCATTTTATTGACACTTCAGGTGAAAGTTACTCATCATTTTATTCACTCTTCAGGGAAAAGTTACTCATCATTTTATTGACTCGTCAGGTGAAAGTTACTCATCATTTTATTGTATCTTCAGGTGAAAGTTACTCATCATTTTATTGTATCTTCAGGTGAAAGTTACTCATCATTTTATTGACTCTTCAGGTGAAAGTTACTCATCATTTTATTGACTCTTCAGGTGAAAGTTACTCATCATTTTATTGACTCTTCAGGTGAAAGTTACTCATCATTTTATTGACTCTTCAGGTGAAAGTTACTCATCATTTTATTCACTCTTCAGGGAAAAGTTACTCATCATTTTATTGACTCTTCAGGTGAAAGTTACTCATCATTTTATTGACTCTTCAGGTGAAAGTTACTCATCATTTTATTGACTCTTCAGGTGAAAGTTACTCATCATTTTATTGACTCTTCAGGTGAAAGTTACTCATCATTTTATTGACTCGTCAGGTGAAAGTTACTCATCATTTTATTGACTCTTCAGGTGAAAGTTACTCATCATTTTATTGACTCGTCAGGTGAAAGTTACTCATCATTTTATTGACTCTTCAGGTGAAAGTTACTCATCATTTTATTGACTCTTCAGGTGAAAGTTACTCATCATTTTATTGACTCTTCAGGTGAAAGTTACTCATCATTTTATTGACTCGTCAGGTGAAAATTACTCATCATTTTATTGACTCTTCAGGTGAAAGTTACTCATCATTTTATTGACTCTTCAGGTGAAAGTTACTCATCATTTTATTGACTCTTCAGGTGAAAGTTACTCATCATTTTATTGACTCTTCAGGTGAAAGTTACTCATCATTTTATTGACTCTGCAGGTGAAAGTTACTCATCATTTTATTGACTCTTCAGGTGAAAGTTACTCATCATTTTATTGACTCTTCAGGTGAAAGTTACTCATCATTTTATTGACTCTTCAGGTGAAAGTTACTCATCATTTTATTGACTCTTCAGGTGAAAGTTACTCATCATTTTATTGTATCTTCAGGTGAAAGTTACTCATCATTTTATTGACTCTTCAGGTGAAAGTTACTCATCATTTTATTGACTCTTCAGGTGAAAGTTACTCATCATTTTATTGACTCTTCAGGTGAAAGTTACTCATCATTTTATTGACTCTTCAGGTGAAAGTTACTCATCATTTTATTCACTCTTCAGGGAAAAGTTACTCATCATTTTATTGACTCGTCAGGTGAAAGTTACTCATCATTTTATTGACTCTTCAGGTGAAAGTTACTCATCATTTTATTGACTCTTCAGGTGAAAGTTACTCATCATTTTATTGACACTTCAGGTGAAAGTTACTCATCATTTTATTCACTCTTCAGGGAAAAGTTACTCATCATTTTATTGACTCGTCAGGTGAAAGTTACTCATCATTTTATTGACTCTTCAGGTGAAAGTTACTCATCATTTTATTGACTCTTCAGGTGAAAGTTACTCATCATTTTATTCACTCTTCAGGGAAAAGTTACTCATCATTTTATTGACTCTTCAGGTGAAAGTTACTCATCATTTTATTGACTCTTCAGGTGAAAGTTACTCATCATTTTATTGACTCTTCAGGTGAAAGTTACTCATCATTTTATTGACTCGTCAGGTGAAAGTTACTCATCATTTTATAGACTCTTCTGGTGAAAGTTACTCATCATTTTATTGACTCGTCAGGTGAAAGTTACTCATCATTTTATTGACTCTTCAGGTGAAAGTTACTCATCATTTTATTGACTCTTCAGGTGAAAGTTACTCATCATTTTATTGACTCTTCAGGTGAAAGTTACTCATCATTTTATTGACTCGTCAGGTGAAAATTACTCATCATTTTATTGACTCTTCAGGTGAAAGTTACTCATCATTTTATTGACTCTTCAGGTGAAAGTTACTCATCATTTTATTGACTCTTCAGGTGAAAGTTACTCATCATTTTATTGACTCTTCAGGTGAAAGTTACTCATCATTTTATTGACTCGTCAGGGGAAAGTTACTCATCATTTTATTGTATCTTCAGGTGAAAGTTACTCATCATTTTATTGACTCTTCAGGTGAAAGTTACTCATCATTTTATTGACTCTTCAGGTGAAAGTTACTCATCATTTTATTGTATCTTCAGGTGAAAGTTACTCATCATTTTATTGACTCTTCAGGTGAAAGTTACTCATCATTTTATTGACTCGTCAGGTGAAAGTTACTCATCATTTTATTGTATCTTCAGGTGAAAGTTACTCATCATTTTATTGACTCTTCAGGTGAAAGTTACTCATCATTTTATTGACTCTTCAGGTGAAAGTTACTCATCATTTTATTGACTCTTCAGGTGAAAGTTACTCATCATTTTATTGTATCTTCAGGTGAAAGTTACTCATCATTTTATTGACTCTTCAGGTGAAAGTTACTCATCATTTTATTGACTCTTCAGGTGAAAGTTACTCATCATTTTATTGACTCGTCAGGTGAAAGTTACTCATCATTTTATTGACTCGTCAGGTGAAAGTTACTCATCATTTTATTGTATCTTCAGGTGAAAGTTACTCATCATTTTATTGACTCTTCAGGTGAAAGTTACTCATCATTTTATTGACTCTTCAGGTGAAAGTTACTCATCATTTTATTGACTCTTCAGGTGAAAGTTACTCATCATTTTATTGACTCTTCAGGTGAAAGTTACTCATCATTTTATTGTATCTTCAGGTGAAAGTTACTCATCATTTTATTGACTCTTCAGGTGAAAGTTACTCATCATTTTATTGACTCTTCAGGTGAAAGTTACTCATCATTTTATTGACTCTTCAGGTGAAAGTTACTCATCATTTTATTGACTCTTCAGGTGAAAGTTACTCATCATTTTATTGTATCTTCAGGTGAAAGTTACTCATCATTTTATTGACTCGTCAGGTGAAAGTTACTCATCATTTTATTGTATCTTCAGGTGAAAGTTACTCATCATTTTATTGACTCTTCAGGTGAAAGTTACTCATCATTTTATTGACTCTTCAGGTGAAAGTTACTCATCATTTTATTGACTCTTCAGGTGAAAGTTACTCATCATTTTATTGACTCTTCAGGTGAAAGTTACTCATCATTTTATTGACTCTTCAGGTGAAAGTTACTCATCATTTTATTGACTCTTCAGGTGAAAGTTACTCATCATTTTATTGACTCGTCAGGTGAAAGTTACTCATCATTTTATTGACTCTTCAGGTGAAAGTTACTCATCATTTTATTGACTCTTCAGGTGAAAGTTACTCATCATTTTATTGACTCTTCAGGTGAAAGTTACTCATCATTTTATTGACTCTTCAGGTGAAAGTTACTCATCATTTTATTGACTCTTCAGGTGAAAGTTACTCATCATTTTATTGACTCGTCAGGTGAAAGTTACTCATCATTTTATTGACTCGTCAGGTGAAAGTTACTCATCATTTTATTGTATCTTCAGGTGAAAGTTACTCATCATTTTATTGACTCTTCAGGTGAAAGTTACTCATCATTTTATTGACTCTTCAGGTGAAAGTTACTCATCATTTTATTGTATCTTCAGGTGAAAGTTACTCATAATTTTATTGACTCTTCAGGTGAAAGTTACTCATCATTTTATTGACTCTTCAGGTGAAAGTTACTCATCATTTTATTGACTCTTCAGGTGAAAGTTACTCATCATTTTATTGTATCTTCAGGTGAAAGTTACTCATCATTTTATTGACTCTTCAGGTGAAAGTTACTCATCATTTTATTGACTCTTCAGGTGAAAGTTACTCATCATTTTATTGTATCTTCAGGTGAAAGTTACTCATCATTTTATTGACTCTTCAGGTGAAAGTTACTCATCATTTTATTGTATCTTCAGGTGAAAGTTACTCATCATTTTATTGACTCTTTAGGTGAAAGTTACTCATCATTTTATTGACTCTTCAGGTGAAAGTTACTCATCATTTTATTGACTCGTCAGGTGAAAGTTACTCATCATTTTATTGACTCTTCAGGTGAAAGTTACTCATCATTTTATTGACTCTTCAGGTGAAAGTTACTCATCATTTTATTGACTCTTCAGGTGAAAGTTACTCATCATTTTATTGTATCTTCAGGTGAAAGTTACTCATCATTTTATTGTATCTTCAGGTGAAAGTTACTCATCATTTTATTGTATCTTCAGGTGAAAGTTACTCATCATTTTATTGACTCGTCAGGTGAAAGTTACTCATCATTTTATTGACTCTTCAGGTGAAAGTTACTCATCATTTTATTGACTCTTTAGGTGAAAGTTACTCATCATTTTATTGACTCTTCAGGTGAAAGTTACTCATCATTTTATTGACTCTTTAGGTGAAAGTTACTCATCATTTTATTTGCCCTTTTGATGAAAGTTACTCATCATTTTATTGACTCTTCAGGTGAAAGTTACTCATCATTTTATTGACTCTTCAGGTGAAAGTTACTCATCATTTTATTGACTCTTCAGGTGAAAGTTACTCATCATTTTATTG